>NW_017671151.1:107467-173639 GCF_001879085.1 Nicotiana attenuata | reverse complement strand
AACTAACTTGTGATACACTTACCACAAGCCACTTTGTCACTCACTAGTTACAAAGACTTCAACTCAACTAACTTGTGATACATTTACCACAAGCCACTTTGTCACTCACTAGTTACAAAGACTTCAACTTATGACTAACTCTAGTCACAACACAAACTCAAAAAGTTTATGGTTTTACAAAGGGGTTCCTACACAATGCTTCTAACTAAGCTAAGTAGGAGTTACAAATGAAGAACAAATAACAAAGACTCAACAAACCTAAGGACTTAAGATATCTTCATTCTTTGGATCTGGTCCTTGAGGTTGCAACAGCTTTGTTCTTGAGAGAGGTTGTGGTTAGCACTTGAGAGAATATTTTCTTTTGATTTTGCAAGTGTTTTTGAGATCAAATCCCTTGCCTCATGTTGATAATATGTGTGTGTGATGTCATCAAGGATGATGCAATAAAGTGCCCTTTAGTTGGGCCTTAGCAAGCTACACCTGTACTGCTGCCAGACTGTATAGTGCAGCAGTCTGCCAGACGGTACAGTGCAACAGCTTTTACAGCTGTAGAGTTGACTGTACAACGACGAGGGAAACTGATCCCTATCTGGTCCCCCTGCTGTTTCCTTATCTGATTTCGTTGAGTATTGGACCAGACATCTGACTAGTTATTCGGAATGCAAGGGAACTTAATTGTATCAGATTCCTTATCTTGTTCTCTCATGAAGTAAGTTGTTTTACCCTCCTTGATTGTATTTATACATGTGTGACATCACTTACAATGATGTAAGCAAGGTAGGTAAAAAGCCTTCCACAGAAAGTTGACTGATGCACTGTTCCTGTACAGTAGCGTGTACAAGCAGCAATTTTCCAACTGGAGAGTTGACTTCATACAGTGTCCTCGGGAACCGGTAGGGTCCTGTTCCCTCAGCTGTTCCTTCCACTCTGAAGAGTTGTGTTATATCCTACGCTGGATCCCAACCTGGAACTTTGTGATCTTAAGGTCTTGTAAATGTGTAACAGGTTTCTTATCTGGTTCTGGATGGTATGTTTGTTAGATCATCAAAACATAAAGTAAAGTACTTATGCCCAAAGTACTTCTAACCTATCATTTTACAATGGTAATTTAAACTGATAGTAATTTATATGTTCTTTAAGGAGCATTAAGCCACTCACAATTTGGATAATATAAACAGTTCCGAGCAGTTGTAGTAGCTCCATCTATTCACAGTTTGACTGAATGAGATTTAAGCACAATTTCTGGAAAAATATCAGGTTATTTTCCTATACAGGACAGATAACCATTTTCATTTGAATCAATTCTTTAACGGATAAAATGTTCATGATAGTCAATCAATTTTCAGAGAATTTGCAACTCAAATGTAAATGCTTGCATTAGAGCATCATACAACTGCAAGAACAAAAAAAATAGTACCTAAAGACTGAGAACTAGCTACCTAGCGTCATCATAAAATAGCCAATCACTCAAAATTCACAAAGCTTCTGTATAAAATATCACATATTTGAGCAGAAGAATTTGCCACCATATTGTATAGGTCAAAATCTGTTTGTAGTGGTCGACCAAGCTGGGATCTCGCCCAGGTGGCGAAACAGCGAAAAGCACCAGGACCAACCTCGGAGTTAGATCATTGACAGTGTACGTCAAGTAAGAACGGTACTCGAATGACGACGAAAATGGCCGTCGCGTAGAGCGCGTTGGTCAAAGAACACTGAGCAAAGTTCCAAGAACTATATATAGAAGGGGAATTCTCGGGAAAAAGGGGCTGGACTCTTCCTGTCTACTTTTTCTCTTACAATTTCTTATTGTTAAGGATGTAAACTCATTTTTTCTTCTTATGAAGGATGAGATTATAAGATCAATAAACTCAGAGTGTTCCCACTTTTCATTGATTATTTCGTTATTCACTTTTAGATCTGAAGTTGATTATGCTTGGCTAAGATATACCTTTTTCATTATCGATAATTGAAGTTACCAAAAGAGTCCCAAACTTTTTGGTCAAACAATTTGGCGCCGTCTGTGGGGATTTCTTAGCCAAACTCTTTAGTTTCCTTCAGATCCGAAACCGGTGAAATATAATCACCCACCCGAAAGAGTGGGAAGTAAACCTCAAATGCTAATCTAGATCAGGCTGCTACACAAAAGCAGAAGTTACAACCAATATCCACACAAAGCCCACACACATCGGATGATTCACGAACAAAGTACAACATGTCTCCCTTGTTATGGGTATGAATCAGACGAGATCGAGCCGGGACTCGATTTTTGCACCGCAGCAATTAAGGCGAACCTAATCCGCGCGGAGCTAAGGCACCTTTAAAAAAGAAAAGAAAGCCGAATA
Source organism: Nicotiana attenuata (assembly GCF_001879085.1). Lineage (NCBI taxonomy): Eukaryota > Viridiplantae > Streptophyta > Magnoliopsida > Solanales > Solanaceae > Nicotiana > Nicotiana attenuata. The sequence continues at coordinate 171,297 of NW_017671151.1, read as the reverse complement.
TGCCCCCAAAATCTAAAAACCACCATTCCATCAACCATTCAAACGCCAGGTAGAGCGAGCAACGCTATGAGGCTACCCTCGCTCACCGACTCATTGGATCGAGGTAAGAAAAGTCCCATCATTTTGGTTTACCCTCTGTTGTTTGCTTAGACAGGAATACCAGTGCCGCACGGGCAAGCAAGCAAAGGAACATCCTAGCTAGAGACAATGAAAATAAAACTACTACAAAATAACTGGAATGTCGCCTGTTTCAAACACTTCAACCTCTGGGAAGTGACGCCCCTCAAGTCGCATCCCCTTTTCCCTCACCTGGGTTGTCCTAATTGGGTTTTCCCTGGGAGGTTCTTAACGAGGCAATGAGGGGGACGTCTCCAAATTAAAGAGGTAATTCATCGCCCCGCCTATCAACGAGCTCTCCAGGCCGAACGACGAAGGGACTAGATACAGAGAAATTCCAATATATGCATGAAACGAACGCATATGGTACCCTCGAGTTAGCGAAACGACAATGTTTTATACTCCCCGTCATCATACTTGTCGCGCCCCCCTTTTTTTCCCTCCTCACGGGGAGAAGTCCAGGTTCTGACATTTCATGGGGGTAATAACTCATTTCCTTTTGGGAATTTAGGTTTCGAAGAGTCGCCACCTAACGGATTATGGTGCGTTAGGGCACCTAGAGCGATTAACTCTTAGACTAGTTTGCACTACCAGAGGTTTAGGGTAAGGGCTCGAAATAACCTTGAGGGGAAGGTGTTAGGCACCCCTCTCGGTCCACAACGGTGGGTCCCGGCCGAACTTATACTTATGAATTAGTCCTTTAAACAAATAAATAATTTAGACACATACTTGCAAATAAAGGCATGTTTTAGGCATTTGTATGACTCAAATAAGGAGACAAAAAAAAAGAGACTTGAACAAGTTGCATATATAGAGAAAAAAGTAAAGTTTAAACATCGGGAATTAGGAAAGAGGGGTCCTAGGTTGGTTAGCCTATAGGATCACCCCACACAATGCCCGGTAATCACTCCTCAATGAGGGGCTACACGTGACATTAGCCCGTAGTCATCATATCCTTACTACCCAATTCCCTCCACTTGGTCATAGCCTAAAGCGTTCTAGCAACCTTGAAAATGTCCTATGCGTGCACTACCCGTCCCTTCCTTGTGGCCCTGGAGGTATTTAGGACCTCTATTTTTGGACAGTTCTAACCATCCTAAGGTTTTAAAAGGATAAAAGTCTAGGCATCAATCAAGAACAGTTAGGACTGCATTTAAAGGGGAATAATTACAGGCTCACAGTCACCTCCACAAATATAGCAAGTAAATGTACGTCTTCAAACATCAGTCAGGTATTTTAAGAGAAAATCCTAGAACATGATATCTAGGTGAGCAGGGGTTATACAGTATTGAACTAGGACAAAGTGTCGAAATCCTATTTAGCTTGCCTACTGATTTAGACCTGTTAAATCTGAACAGTTTTAAATAACAAAAGCGCAGTTTCAGAGTTGCAGAATTTAAATCGCCCTATAGGCTTGCCTAAACGCAGAACAATGATGTCCTAAGAGCATGATATCTACACTGATGCAGTAAAACGGTGAACAGTTTTTAAACGGACACTTGAGATCCTATAGACATGCTTTCTAGCGGTAGTAAATTAAGGCGTTGTTTGAAAACTCATTTAAAGAAGCGGACAGTTGACTAAACCAATTCTGAATGAACTAACATGAATTAAACTGATTTGTTTAACTAAACTGATTTTAAGGTCTATAGGCAGGATTTCTACTAGAACTGATTTTAATTCCTATAGGCATAGTATCTAATTGTTAAGAACTGATTTTCGAACTTATAGGCATGATTTCTAGTGAGACTAATGTAAATACATGCTGTAACAGAAACTGAACTCCATCACTTTACACTCTATAGGCATGATATCTAATTATAAAGTTAATTTTAACCCTATGAGCATGATTTCTATTATTAGAGCCATTTAGATCCTATAGGCATGGTTTCTAATATAAAGCAAACATAGCAAAAACATTCGAATTAACATAATCCTATAGGCATGGTATCTACCCAATTTACCCAACATGTATATAACTACCCACCCCTTTTTCACTAGCCACCCCAATGTTAGTTACAATAAAATATTACAAACCAAATGAATTAAAATACATAAATGAACAGGAATTAATCTATAGGGAGCCTGCAGTAGGCCCAAATGACTTCCAAGCCTCCCATAGCCTCAAATGCCAAAGTTCCATAAACAGTATCATGTCTAGGTGTGTCAGAGTTCCCTAAGGACCTTAAGGATCCCGGGCAGTGCTCACACCTAGACCTTTTCCCAAAAATAATGAATTTAGGTGCAGTGTAGAAAGGCCAGCTCTGACATGCCATAGCTCAGAGATATCTCAAGGGTCTCAAGGCAGTACACATGTCAGAGGGGCAGAACCTAGTATCCTAAGAGTAAAGTGAGAGTGCTTGACATAGTTTTGTTTTGAAAATAGTACAGAGATGACTTTAGAAGTAGAAAAGTTTTCAGGAAACAACTGGGTGGTAAAAGACAGTTTGAGAAGAATACCAGAACAGCAGACAATCAATTGGTCATAAGAGACATCCAGATTCAGAAAATAACACTTAACAAACAAATCTCACACGGGGATAAAGGGATTGTGGAACATAAGAGTTCACATTAGGGGGCATGGATAGGGTATGGAGGAAACATATAGTCACAAACTGCATGTAACACTTAGGATCTTAGTATTTAGGACATAGATAATAGTTGTGATACAGGAAGCAAGACATGTATCGAACAAGATCAAACATGCTATGTAAGAAAAAAGTAAGCAGGAAAAAGTGCAGAATATAAAGCACACATTGAAGGACAGAGTCTAGACATGCTGAGCAAAGAAGTAAGCAGAAATGCAAGTTGAATTCATAACTGATGAACTAGTGCAGGAATGAAACATATAGGGTTTGGATTTCAAAACTTAACATAGAGACATACCAGTTGAAGAAAAGGGTGCAGAATATAAAGCCAATAAAGTTCCAATATCTAGCCATGGCTTTCAGCCGGCTAGATCAGTGAGTATCACTAGTAGTAGTAGAGAAAGAGAACTTTTAGATTGTAACGAGTAGTAATTTGAACTAATGTCTGTTTTTTTGTCCGAACTTAAGGTAAGAGAGGGGTTTATATAGCAATCAAAAACTTGACAAATAAGGTAAGAGATCAATTAAGTAGTAAATCAGGGAAGTCACTCGTAAATCAGCAAATTCTTTCCCTTAATCAAGGGACAATTAAATCAACGGTAAAACATGCTAAGTACTTAAGGAAAAGAATCAAGTAAAGTTTAGGTATAGAATAGGTAATTAGGGGTAAATGAACAACTGTTTAATTAAGGAAACAAATCAGTAATAATCAGCGGAATACAAACAAGGCAGGAAAAATTAATTAAGGCAAGCAATCCAGTCAAATCGAATAGAGAGGTAAGAATCAAGAGTTAAATGGAAGGTGTTCAAACTAAACCAGGAAATAAGGGATTCAGAGTAATCAAGGGTTCAGAAAGTCGTAAAAGAGGAAGCATGCTTAGCATATAAAATAAGGTAGAACATGAATAGTCAGGATTTCACATAGCTTTAACAAAACACATAGTTAAACGACACCGATTCAATGAGAAAGATCAAGCATATAGAATCAGTAAAAGCGTTGAACTAAGCAATTCAGTAGAAGGATATTAGGACAAGAAAATCACGACAAATCACAAGAACCCAAAGCGAGAACACAATCAAATGTACCAATATCCAGAAACCAAACGAAGAACCCAAAAAATTAGGGTTTTCAGTACAAACGGGCTAAGGTTGTAACAAGCTCATAAAATCAGTCAAAATATATGAGAAGCAGAAGATTAAACACAGAAAATCATTAAACAATTTTTAAAAAGAAATTCCGGAAACCCTAGTTTTAGGAAAAGATGAAAATCACTTGAAAATCATACGAGTCTTGTAAATAATCTTAAGGCTGTTGTAAAACTCACATAAAACGAACCCAAATCATCTTAGATCTGTACAGATCTAAGAAGTTTAGAAAAGAAATTAGGGTTTCGAAGAGAACCATACAGAGATGAAGAAACCTGCTTAGAAAACCATAGATCGTAGCTAATATAGGACGATCTCACTCGGAATCACACTAGAATGGCCTGAAACAGGCGAGAGAGGAGTCATAGATGCAAGTCAACTAGCCGTGGTCCCTTGAGGGCCCTAGAGATGGCAAGAATGACGTGAGGGAGGCCATTGGAGGCCTGAGAGGTGGTGAGAGGTCATCGGAGATGGCCATAGCTGAGTGACAGCGTTTGGAGATTTAGGGTTTAGGTTGAGAGCGTTTGAGAGTAGAGAGGATTAGGTGATGGCGGTGTAAGGTGTAAAATGAATTAGGTTAGAGGGGTTTGGGAAAATATTTTAAAGTAATTACATTAATATTTAAAAAATATAAAAGGCTATTTTCCGATAAAATAATGTAATAATGCATGTGTGGGCTACAATTGCAAAGTAATTGCAATTGTATCTTAAAAATACAGATGTGGCTATTTGTGCAATAATTGAAACGTAATACGGATGCAAGTGATAAAATTAAGCCACAAAAATTATTAAAACTATTTTGTGATGCAATTTAATGATCGTTTTATAAAATAAATTCTAGGTGAAATTAGTTAAAATATTTTAAAAAAATATAGAAATTGTATATAAAATACTAATTGATGCCCAGGCATAGTTTTGAAATATTGGGGGAAAAATTGGATATCAACAGCTGCCCCTCTTTACCCGGGAAGGATGAAAGAGTTTTCGGGTAAAAAAATAATGGCCAATTTTGACCGGATGGGATGTTTTGAAAGATAGAGGCCGGACTCAGGCAATGGCATGGTGTCTTCCGGCTATGAGGATGATGCCTTTAGACTATGACGCCTTTGGATAGATTGGCGATATTTCTGCCTATGATATGCAATAACATGATGTTAACAAGACATGGCTTAGTCTTGTGAAGGGCAGAGCTTAGCCCGATTTGAAAAGCAAAATAAATAGTACTAGAAATAGAGCAATATTTGTGCAAAGAGGGACAGTGCTTAGTCCCATGCAGATAGGGAGGCAAGGATTAGCCTCATGCAGCTGTGGGAGGCAAGGAGTAGCCTCATGCAAATGTGGAGGCAAGGATTAGCCTCATGCAAATTCGGAGGCAAGGATTAGCCTTATGCAAATGGAGGCAAGGATTAGCCTCATGCGAATGTGGAGGCGAGGATTAGCCTCATGCAAATGCAGAGGCAAGGATTAACCTCATGCAAGATAGGGAGGCAGGGATTAGCCTCATGCAGATAGGGGAGGTAGGGATTAGCCTCATGCAGATAGGGGAGGCAGGGATTAGCCTCATGCAAATGCGGAGGCAAGGATTAGCCTCATGCAGATAGGGGAGGCAGGGATTAGCCTCATGCAAATGCGGAGGCAGGGATTAGCCTCATGCAGATAGGAAGGCAAGGATTAGCCTTATGCAAATAGGGAGGCAAGGATTAGCCTCATGCAAGATATGGGGAGGCAAAGATTAGCCTCATGCAAGCGGGGGAGGCAAGGATTAGCCTCATGTGATTAGGGAGGCAGGGATTAGCCTCATGCAGATAGGAAGGCAAGGATTAGCCTTATGCAAACATGGAGGCAAGGATTAGCCTCATGCAAGATATGGGGAGGCAAGGGTTAGCCTCATGCAAGTAAGGAGAGGCAAGGATTAGCCTCATGCAGATAGGGGAGGCAGGGATTAGCCTCATACAAGAAGCGAGTAGTAAATAAGAGTAGCATATGTCTTAGCTGGAGATATATTCGGTGTCGGATGGTCCGATTGATAGTGATCTTGTTACGTGTATATTTTCTGCCGATGTTACCGTTGCGTCCGATGTGCCTGCGCTTAGAGAAAAATTGTAAGTTTTGTGAAGGGATGTTGGTTCGTGCTTCTATCCGCTGTCCCTACTTTGCTCCGTTCTGGAGGCCTTTTGAGTTTCCTAGGTAACCTGACTGTTACGGAAATAGAGTTTTTGACAATATGCAATTATTGATAAAAACAGAGTTATTTAGAAACATATTGAAATATTAAGTATTTTTTTAGATGAACCAGTGACTGCAACACGTTTTAGAGACACTGCAACTTCCTTATGTTAGAATTTTGAGGGTCCTCCTCAAAATTCTGCTCCAGTTGGTAGATGATCCTTCAGCCGCTTGCGAGTAACGGGTCTTGTTGAACCTCCTTTAGAATTTTGAGAATTCTTCTCAAAATTCTGCCACATTTTCTTAACCGATTCCTGACTGTCTGACATATGTTGTTGTCGGCCGGACTTGCTCCGGAATTTTGAGGGTCCTCCTCAAAATTCTGCCCCAGTTTCTGATCTTGGGGGAAATGGAAATTTTATTATGATATGACCGAACCCATAAGGCTGCCTACGTATTCCCTCTTAAAAGGGAATCAGGTCAAGTGTAGTTCAATTACATCAGATGAGGAAATGTAAATAATCTAAGCATAGTATGTTTTGACTGCGTCTGAATTGATTGGTTTTGGCCAAACTTCTCCGTCCATTTCTGCAAGTATGAGTGCTCCTCCTGTCAGCACTTGTGAATCATATAAGGACCTTGCCAGTTGGGAGAGAATTTCCCTTTGGCTTCATCTTGATGTGGGAAGATCTTTTTCGGCACTAACTGACCTGGTGCAAATTGCCTTGGTTTGACCCTTTTATTGAAAGCTCTGGACATTCTGTTCTGATAAAGTTGGCCGTGACACACTACGTTCATCCTCTTTCCATCAATAAGGGCCTTACCCATTCTGCATCGTTGAGTTCAGCTTCCTGTATGAATCTTAGAGAAGGAATCTCTACCTCGACTGGGATGACAGCCTCGGTACCATAAACTAGCATGTAGGGAGTTGCTCCGGTTAATGTGCGAACTGTTATGCGGTATCCCAACAGAGCAAAAGGTAACTTCTCGTGCCATTGTTTGTGGTTTTCTACCATCTTCCTTAGTATCTTCTTGATGTTTTTGTTGGCGGCTTCCACGACTCCATTCATCTGAGGTCTATAGGCTGTGGAATTCTTATGCTTGATTTTGAAAGTTTCGCACATGGCTTTCATCAGATCACTGTTGAGGTTGGCAGCATTATCAGTAACAATAGACTCAAGAACTCCGAATCGGAAAACAATACGATCTTTCTTGGTTACAACTTTGTAAGTTGCAACCTCTACCCATTTTGTGAAGTAATCGATGGCTACCAGAATAAACCTGTGTCCGTTTGAAGTAGTGGGCTCAATCAGACCAATGACATCCATTCCCCAAGCGGCGAACGGCCAAGGTGAGCTTGTTGCATTGAGCTCATTTGGCGGTACTTTTATCATATCGGCATGAACTTGACATTGGTAGAATTTGCAGACATACTGGACACAATCGATTTCCATGGTCATCCAAAAGTAACCGGCCCTGAGTATCTTCTTGGCTAAGTCAAAGCCATTCATGTGCGGGCCGCAGGTCCCAGCATGTATCTCCTCAAGTAGCTTAGAAGCTTCTTTTGCATCGACACATCTTAGCAATCCTAAATCGGGAGTTCTCCTATACAGATTTCCTCCGCTGTGGAAGAAGTGATTGGACAGTCTCCGGAGTGTGCGTTTCTGAGTGTGATTTGCATGCTCTGGATATTCACCTTTCGCCAAATACTCCTTGATGTCATGGAACCAAGGCTTTCCATCTATTTGTTCTTCAACATGAGCACAATACGCCGGTTGATTATGGATCCTCACCGGAATGGGATCAATATAATCTTTTCTGGATGCTGTATCATAGATGACAAGGTGGCCAATGCGTCAGCAAACTCATTCTGAATTCTGGGTACATGCCGAAACTCTATCTTGGTGAACCTCTTTCTCAATTCCTGCACATGGTGCAGATATGGTAATATCTTGGAATTCTTGGTGGCCCACTCTCCTTGTACCTGGTGGACGAGCAAATCTGAATCCCCAATTACTAGCAGCTCCTGAATGTTCATGTCGACTGCCATGTTGAGCCCTAGTATGCAAGCTTCATACTCCGCCATGTTGTTAGTGCAGGGAAATCTGAGTTTAGCTGATACCGGATAATGTTGACCTGTTTCTAATACCAAAACTGCTCCAGTTCCCACTCCCTTGAAGTTTGCAGCTCCGTCAAAGAACATCCTCCAACCATCGTATGCTTCAGTAATGTCCTCTCCTATGAATGACACCTCTTCATCAGGAAAATACGTCTTCAAAGGTTCGTATTCTCCTCCCACTGGATTCTCAGCAAGATGGTCTGCCAATGCTTGTCCTTTGACCGCCTTTTGAGTTACATAGACGATATCGAACTCACTCAACAGTATCTACCATTTGGCCAATTTTCCGGTCGGCATGGGTTTCTAAAATATATACTTTAAAGGGTCCATCCTGGATATGAGGTATATGGTGTAGGCACAGAAGTAATGCCTCAACTTCTGGGCCGTTCAGGTCAAAGCACAGCAAGTACGTTCTAGCAGAGAGTACCGTGCTTCGTAAGGTGTGAACTTCTTACTCAAGTAGTATATGGCTTACTCCTTTCTCCCTGTCTCATCATGTTGTCCCAGAACACACCCGAAGGCTCCATCCAATACAGATAGATAGAGCAGCAAAGGCCGTCCCGACTCTGGCGGGACCAAGACCGGTGGTGTGGACAGGTACTCCTTGATCTTGTCAAAAGCTTTCTGACAATCCTCGGTCCAGCTTGTCTCGGCATCTTTCCTCAGCATCTTGAAGATGGGTTCACATATGACTGTGGACTGTGCTATGAAGCGACTAATATAATTGAGACGCCCTAGGAAGCTCATCACGTCCTTTTTGCTCCTAGGCGGCGGTAGCTCCTGAATAGCCTTGACTTTAGACGGATCTAGCTCGATTCCTCGACGGCTGACAGTGAATCCCAATAACTTTCCTGCGGGAACCCCGAATGCACACTTGGCGGGGTTTAGTTTCAAGTTGTACCTCCTTAGTCTGTCGAAGAACTTTCTCAAGTCTGTTATGCGGTCTGCGGCCCTCTTGGTTTTGATAATGACGTCGTCCACATACACCTCTATTTCTTTTTGTATCATATCATGGAAGATGGTTGTCATGGCTCTCATGTAGGTGCCCCAACATTCTTTAGACCAAATGGCATCATCTTGTAGCAGTATACCCCCCAGGGCGTAATAAAGGCTGTTTTCTCTGCATCCTCTTCGCCCATCCAAATCTGGTGATAACCCGCGACGCAATCTACAAAAGATTGGAGTTCATGTTTGGCGCAATTATCGGTTAGGATGTGTATGTTTAGCAGTGGAAAATCGTACTTGGGACTTGATCTGTTTAAATCCCGATAGTCAACACATACTCTGACTTTCCCATCTTTCTTCGAAACTGACACAACATTGGCTAACCAAGTTGGGTACTCAATCACCCTGAGAACCTTGGCTTTGATCTGCTTGGTAACTTCTTCCTTGATTTTCAGGCTCATGTCTGGCTTGAATTTTCTGAGTTTCTACTTTACCGGCGGACACATGGGATTAGTATGTAACTTGTGAGCCACTATGGACGTGCTCAAACCTGTCATGTTATCGTATGACCATGCGAAAATGTCCTCATATTCTATTAGGAAATGGAAGTACTCTTCCTTCTCTGTTGGTGATAAGTGAATGCTGATGCGAGTCTTTTTGACGGTCTCGGCGTCCCACAGGTTTACTGCTTCGGTTTCGTCCAGATTGGACTTAGGCTTATTCTCAATGTTTTCCACCTCCCTGACAACTTCCTCGGGTAATTCATCTTCTTTATCTAAATTAGTGACCTCATATTGCATTGCCTCATTACATGTCACAGTCACCGGTTCATCAGGAAAGGTAATAATGACGCTGTAGAAAGAAAATGTGTAGAAAATAATAATGAATAATAAAGAGAAATGCATCCGATTAAAACTGAAAAAACATCCAGACAAGTACGGCTCGATGAATCGAGCATTTATTTTGAAACAAGCAAGTCTTTAAAACAATGTTACTGAAAATTTTAGATGCCTAGAATGGCTATAGAAATAAAATCTGCCAAGCTACCCAGGGACTCGGCGGGCGCGGGATGGTGTGGCGGTCCAGTTCTTGAGAACAGCTCCCTTCTCCACATTCTGAATAGTGAGGCCTTCTTCCTCCTCCTCCTCAATTATCGCACTGCATTGTATCATTTATTCTGAATTTTCCTTTGCTTTTAGGATCACTTGGAAGAGGAGGATGTGGAGGACCTTTAGGTATGGTGATGATGCCAGTATGTCCGAACCAACCTTAGGGAATGGGAATAATCAAAATAAAGGAAAAACAAAAAGGTAACAAGTTAGTAAGGGTTTTAAAATGTTGCAGTATTTAAACACATATTGCGGGAATGTAAATTCGCGTCCTAATTTGGGAGCCTCGTTGTGCCCGAGGTAGGCCTAGCAACAAATAAATTTGGAGAACTTTAGATGCCAACAAATGCCTCATTTCATAATATGAAAAATAGACGAATCCCAAAATGACACTAAGATAATAGAAAACATAAGTCACTACTCGCATTTGGCCTTATTACATTTTAGGAAAGCAAGTAAATCTAGCCTATTTGGTCCCAGAAGGACCTTCCCCAGATTCGATCTTCTTGACTCCATCGTACAGGTCTCCCAGCTCGCGCAGACCCAGCACCAAGTATGCTTTGGCCAGATGTCCTCCTTCAGCTCCTTCAGCATTCTGGCAATCTTCAATCCTCTTTATGACCTTACCCTCCAGTTCCACTATTCCTCGCTCTAGATATTCCAGCTTCCTGTTGGAGGTGACCGCCATTTCTTTCCATTCCTCAATCAATCTCACATTCCTCTCATGTGTTTCCTGGTGCTCATTCTCAGAGTCGTGGACCCTCTTGCGCAGCCTGTTGTACTTGACTTGAGCTTCAGCTTCTTCGTCTATGATTCTGTTCCCTCGCCCGACTCCTGGCATCACCATTCCTTTTAGATTGTCTTCTAACCAGGCCGGGTAGAGAGGTTCTCACCCTGCATGATACCTGTCGGGCTCAATGGTGTTCTTTTCCACAATGATTTTGCAGTGCCACATATGTTGGGCTTGGCACTTGTAAGGGACGTCATCGTCTTGAAAGTCTGCTCTGAAATGACTCATCTTGGCAACCCTTGGCATAACCTGTTTCCCTCCTGCTTGCCTCATAACTCGGAGAGGGACATAAGGGTATATCCCTCTCAACCCAATCAGCACCAGGTGTGGAGCGTCTCTGGACCTGATGATGAATTCGTTTGTCGGGAACCATTCAAACATCCATTGCACTTGCTCCTCAGTCAGATTGTCAAAAAATTCCACCCACTCTTTGGCACTCTCCGGCTGAGCAAACCTGTCCGGAATGTAGGTCATCCGCTTAGGGTGATGGAAGGCAATATGGTCATTCCAAGCCCTTCGCGGAAATTCTTGGCGATACTAGCCCTTTTGAAGATGTTCTAGCAACCACAACTGCAGCAACAAGTTACAACCCTCGAAATGTTGGACCCCTCTTTGACAGCGCTCCAGAGTCCTGTAGATGTCGGCTATGATCATCGGGACTATGGTGTATGTTGGTCCATTGATCCCCTCCATCAAAGTCTTGGCGACCATGGCCAACCTAGTGTAGATTCTTTCCTTTTTCATTGGCAACACTATCAGGCCCAGGAAGCATACAATGAACACGAACACTCTGCGGTGGATATGGCCCAGAGAAGTGAGAGAGATCTCGTCATCGTAAGTACGGAAGCACTTGCTATGGCCGTACCTCTCATACAGATACTCGAAGGGTATGTAAGATTCCTTCAGGCATCTCAAGTCAGCATTTTTCTTCAACCCCATCATCTTTAAGAACCCTTTACCAGTACCGTTTTCCGGCACCAATAACCCGGGGCTATCCCAAGTCAATCCCGCAAGCCCTCCAATTTCCTCTAGAAGTGGTGTCATTTCTATGCCGCCAAAACGAAACACAGCCCTTTCACTATCCCAGAATAAAGTGGCAGCCTTGATCAACCTCTTGTTTGGCTCAATGTCTAGCAGAGACGGTAGATTGCCCAAGTACTTTCTTACATGTTTCTTGTCACTTGAGGAAAGGTCCTCCCACCAATCTAGCAGCAATGGTGGGATGTTGCTAACCATACCGAATCTGGCGACCTCGTGCCTCATTTCTGCAAAACAAAAGGGTTAGTCCCTTATCCCCCACCAGACTCGACTATTTATACATTCATGATTAGCATATTGGCATTTAGTTCTCCAAATTAATGCACAGAACGTGGTTGTGTCCGTTGGGATTATGGAAATCCCGGTGGACTTTTGGATAAGTCTTGTCTTAAAGGATTATTATGTGGAAAACATATTAATCCGGCTAGGTTTGACCATGATGAATGCGCAATTACGATCAGAGTAAGGTTACTATGGGGGTCTAGACTGGTACCCTCAAGCGGACAACTTGAGGGGGAAAGGCACGGAACCGTCGACTGTACCGCTGATCGACTAGTTTTACCGCAAATAAGCCTTTTCGAATTTAAGGGTAATAAATAGGAAGAGCGCAACCACTCATCAAGCGTTGCTATAGGATTTTGATACGCACGAGTGGAATATGATGTGGAGTATATGCAACAATAAATAGCATGTTTTCAAGTATTTGCACATAAGAAAATAATAAATGCAGTATTTAAATAATTGAAAGACAGTTACAGAAAGAAAACAAAGAGACAAGTCAGTTTCATGGAATAAAGAAGTCATAAATGCTTAAGAATAAACAGTTAAATTCAAATAAGGGGAAAGGGTACGTGGGAGCATGCTTGGACTAATTCACGAAAGGCAAGTTTGTTATGGTAAGAGCCTAATAATATCCCCAGCAGAGTCGCCATGCCGTCGCGCCCCCCTTTTTTTCCCTCCTCGCGGGGAGAAGTCCAGCATCCGACATTTCATGGGGGTAATAACTCATTTCCTTTTGGAAATTTGGATTTCGAAGAGTCGCCACCTAACGGATTATGGTGCGTTAGGGCACCTAGAGCGATTAACTCTTAGACTAGTTTGCACTACCAGAGGTTTAGGGTAAGGGCTCAAAATAACCTTGAGGGGAAGGTGTTAGGCACCCCTCTCGGTCTACAATGGTGGGTCCCGGTCGAACTTATACTTATGAATTAGTCCTTTAAATAAATAAATAATTTAGACACATACTTGCAAATAAAGGCATGTTTTAGGCATTTGTATGACTCAAATAAGGAGACAAAAAGAAAAAGAAAAAGAAGAGACTTGAACAAGTTGCATATATAGAGAAAAAAGTAAAGTTTAAACATCGGGAATTGGGAAAGAGGGGTCCTAGGTTGGTTAGCCTACAGGATCACCCCACACAATGCCCGGTAATCACTCCTCAATGAGGGGCTACACGTGACATTAGCGCGTAGTCATCATATCCTTACTACCCAATTCCCTCCCCTTGGTCATAGCTTAAAGCGTTCTAGCAACCTTGAAAATGTCCTATGTGTGCACTACCCGTCCCTTCCTTGTGGCCCTGGAGGTATTTAGGACCTCTATTTTTGGACAGTTCTAGACCACCCTAAGGTTTTAAAAGGATAAAAGTCTAGACGTCAATCAAGAACAGTTAGGACTGCATTTAAAGGGAACTAATTACAGGCTCACAGTCACCTCCACAAATATAGCAAGTAAATGCACGTCTTCAGACATCAGTCAGGTATTTTAAGAGAAAATCCTAGAACATGATATCTAGGTGAGCAGGGGTTATACAGTATTGAACTAGGACAAAGTGTCGAAATCCTATTTAGCTTGCCTACTGATTTAGACCTGTTAAATCAGAACAGTTTTAAATAACAAAAGCGCAGTTTCAGAGTTACAAAATTTAAATCGCCCTATAGGCTTGCCTAAATGCAGAACAGTGATGTCCTAAGAGCATGATATCTACACTGATGCAGTAAAACAGTGAACAGTTTTTAAACGGACACTTGAGATCCTATAGACATGCTTTCTAGCGGTAGTAAATTAAGGCATTGTTTGAAAACTCATTTAAAGAAGCGGAAAGTTGACTAAACCAATTCAGAATGAACTAACATGAATTAAACTGATTTATTTAACTAAACTGATTTTAAGGTCTATAGGCAGGATTTCTACTAGAACTGATTTTAATTCCTATAGGCATAGTATCTAATTGTTAAGAACTGATTTTCGAACTTATAGGCATGATTTCTAGTGAGACTAATGTAAATACATGCTGTAACAGAAACTGAACTCCATCACTTTACACTCTATAGGCATGATATCTAATTATAAAGTTAATTTTAACCCTATGAGCATGATTTCTATTATTAGAGCCATTTAGATCCTATAGGCATGGTTTCTAATATAAAGCAAACATAGCAAACACATTCGAATTAACCTAATCCTATAGGCATGGTATCTACCCAATTTACCAACATGTATATAACTACCCACCCCTTTTTTACTGGTCACCCCAATGTTGTTTACAATAAATTATTACAAACCAAATGAATTAAAATACATAAATTAACAGGAATTAATCTATAGGGAGCCTGCAATAGGCCCAAATGACTTTCAAGCCTCCAATAGCCTCAAATGCCAAAGTTCCATAGACAATATCATGTCTAGGTGTGTCAGAGTTCCCTAACGACCTCAACGATCCCGGGCAGTGCTCACACCTAGACCTTTTCCCAAACAATAACGGATTTAGGTGCAGTGTAGAATACCAGAACAGCAGACAATCAATTGATCATAAGAGACATCCAGATTCAGAAAAGAACACTTAACAAACAAATCTCACATGGGGATAAAGGGATTGTGGCACATAAGAGTTCACATTAGGGGGCATGGATAGGGTATGGAGGAAATATATAATCACAAACTGCATGTAACACTTAGGATCTTAGTATTTAGGACATAGATAATAGTTGTGATACAGGAAGCAAGACATGTCTCGAACAAGATCAAACATGCTATGTAAGAAAAAGTAAGCAGGAAAAAGTGCAGAATATAAAGCACACATTGAAGGATAGAGTCTAGGCATGCTGAGCAAAGAAGTAAGCAGAAATGCAAGTTGAATTCATAACTGATGAACTAGTGCAGGAATGAAACATATAGGGTTTGGATTTCAAAACTTAACATAGAGACATACCAGTTGAAGAAAAGGGTGCAGAATATAAAGCCAATAAAGTTCCAATATCTAGCCTTGGCTTTTAGCCGGCTAGATCAGTGAGTATCACAAGTAGCAGTAGAGAAAGAGAACTTTTAGAGTGTAAGGAGTAGTAATTTGAACTAATGTTTATTTTTTTGTCCAAACTTAAAGTAAGAGAGGGGTTTATATAGCAATCAAAAACTTGACAAATAAGGTAAGAGATCAATTAAGTAGTAAATCAGGGAAGTCACTCGTAAATCAGCAAAGTCTTTCCCTTAATCAAGGGACAATTAAATCAACGGTAAAACATGCTAAGTATTTAAGGAAAAGACTAAAGTAAAGTTTAGGTATAGAATAGGTAATTAGGGGTAAATGAACAATAGTTTAATTAAGGAAACAAATCAGTAATAATCAGTGGAATACAAATAAGGCAGGAAAAATTAATTAGGGCAAGCAATCCAGTCAAATTGAATAGAGAGGTAAGAATCAAGAGTTAAATGGAAGGTGTTCAAATTAAACCAGGAAATAAGAGATTCGGAGTAATCAAGGGTTCAGAAAGTCGTAAAAGAGGCAGCATGCTTAGCATATAAATTAAGGTAGAACATGAATAGTCAGGATTTCACATAGCTTTAACAAAACACATAGTTAAACGACACTGATTCAATGAGAAAGATCAAGCATATAGAATCAGTGAAAGCGTTGAACTAAGCAATTCAGTAGAAGCATATTAGGACAAGAAAATCACGAGAAATTACAAGAACCCAAAGCAAGAACACAATCAAATGTACCAATATCCAGAAACCAAACGAAGAACCCCAAAAATTAGGGTTTTCAGTACAAACGGGCTAAGGTTGTAACAGGCTCATAAAAATCAATAGAAATATATGAGAAGCAGAAGATTAAACACAGAAAATCATTAAACAATTTTTAAAAAGAAATTTCGGAAACCCTAGTTTTAGGAAAAGATGAAAATCACTTGAAAATCATACGAGTCTTGTAATGAATCTTAAGGTTGTTGTAAAACTAACATGAAACAAACCCAAATCATCTTAGATCTGTACAGATCTAAGAAGTTTAGAAAAGAAATTAGGGTTTCGAAGAGAACCATACAGAGATGAAGAAACCTGCTTAGAAAACCATAGATCGTAGCTAACATAGGACGATCTCACTCGAAATCACACCGGAATGGCTTGAAACAGGCGAGAGAGGAGTCATAGATGCAAGTCAACTAGCCGTGGTCCCTTGAGGGCCCTAAAGATGGCAAGAATGACGTGAGGGAGGCCATTGGAGGCCTGAGAGGTGGTGAGAGGTCATCGGAGATGGCCATAGATGAGTGACGGCATTTGGAGATTTAGGGTTTAGGTTGAGAGCGTTTGAGAGCAGAGAGGATTAGGTGACGGCGGTGTAAGGTGTAAAATGAATTAGGTTAGAGGGGTTTGGGGAAGGGTTTACTTAGGTTAATTTAGGAAGGGGGAAACCTGGACCGTTGATCAAAACGATCAACGGCCAGGATTTGGCCGGTTATTGGGTTGGGGTAGATGGGTATTGGGCCTGGGGTTTTTGGGCTGGTTCAAAAGGGTTAAAATTGGGCTAGTTGATAGGTTAAGTTTTAAATGAAAAGGGGTTATTTGTTAAATACAGAATTAATTGCTAAAATAATTTTAAAATTAGCTAATAAAATTATAAAAAATGATTTTAATGCATGGAAATGTTTTAAAGTAATTAAATTAATATTTAAAAAAATATAAAAGGCTATTTTCCGGTAAAATAATGTAATAATGCATGCGTAGGCTACAATTGCAAAGTAATTGCAATTGTATCTTAAAAATACAGATGTGGCTATTTGTGCAATAATTGAAACGTAATACGGATGCAAGTGATAAAATTAAGCCACAAAAATTATTAAAACTATTTTGTGATGCAATTTAATGATTGTTTTATAAAATAAATGCTGGGTGAAATTAGTTAAAATATTTTAAAAAAATGCAGAAATAGTATAAAAAAATACTAAATGATGCCCACGCATAGTTTTGAAATATTGGGGGAAAAATTGGGTATCAACAATACTCACCAAGGCAAACAAAATTAAGCAAACTGGGACTCACCCAGGAAACGCAAAAATTTAAGCAAAACTGGGACTCCGCCAGAGAACACCCGAAACTCTCCAAAAAACTGGGACTCATAACGGGTTAACATTTCGACGTTAACTCGAAATAACACTGATACGACCAAGGGCCATCGCCAAAAAGAAGAATTCGACCTTGCTCGAATAACGACGGGTTAACATTTCAACGTCAGCTCGAAATAACACCCATACGGTGAAGGACCATCGCCAAAAAGAAGAATTCGACCTCGCTCGAATAACGACGGGTTAACATTTCGACGTCAGCTCGAAATAACACCCATACGTCCAAGGGCCATCGCCAAAAAGAAGAATTCGACCTCGCTCGAATAACGACGGTTTAACATTTCGACGTCAGCTTGAAATAACACCCATACGGCCAAGGGCCATCGCCAAAAAGAAGAATTCGACCTCGCTCGAATAACGACGGGTTAACATTTCGACGTCATCTCGAAATAACACCCATACGGCCAAGGGTCATCGCCAGAAAGAAGAATTTGACCTCGCCCGGATGACGACGGGTTAACATTTCGATGTCAGCTCAAAATAACACCCATACGGCCAAGGGCCATCACCGAAGAGAAGAATTCAATTTTGTTCGAATTACAATGGGATAACATTTCGACGTCAGCTCGAAATAACTCCCTTACGGCCAAAGGCCGTCGCCAAAGAAAAGAATTTGACCTCGTTCGAGTCACAATGGGATAACATTTCGATGTCAGCTCAAAGTAACTCCCTTACGACCAAAAGTCGTCGCTAAAGAAAAGAGTTCGACTTCGATCGAATTGCAACGGGTTAACATTTCGACCAGCTCAAAATAATATCCCTATGGCGAAAGGCATCGCAAAAGGAAAAGTTCGACCTCAATAACGCCTTTGCAGCTATCGGTTGTCGTCGCACATTTTTTCTTCTACTTACTAAAAATAAAAAATTGATTTCGCTACAAACTCCAAGTTCGACCTCGCTCAAATATGTATAAAAAGAAAAGAGAAGAAAAGCGACTTCCCCCGAATCAATGATAGTTTGGTCCCACTCGAACGACTCAAGTCAAGACTGACTTCGTCCGAAATAATTAATCCATTATGTAACCTCATTTGAGTCACGAGCGAATCTGCTTAAAGCAATAAGTCACCAGTCGATCTCGCCCAAATGGGCAAATCAAATGAGACTCCATTCGAACTCACACGACGAAGTCCTACTCAGTCCGGTTGAAATTGGTTTCCCTGAAAAATCAGGAGTTCACCATACGGAAATCTGAAAGTTTACGCCAAAGATATGTAAAGCAAAAGGGGGAGAAATACAAAGGACGTACAACGACGAAAACTCCTCTTTATTTAAACAGTTGCGCGAATAGCCACAGATTACACACGGTAGAAACCGGTCCAGTACATAAAAAACAGAAAAAAACAACAAACAAAAAAAACACAAAGGTAACAACTTTTTCACTCGGAGTCATCACCGCCGTCCTCCTCTTGACCATCTCCAGGAAATCCCTCCTCAGCATCAACATCCTCGCCGGCCTCCAGTGTCGCAGGATCGTAGCCACAGTTAACACGAGCCTCTCGTGCCTTCGCCCGAGCTCCTTCATAAGTGGCCTTAGAAACATTTTCCGCTTCCCACAAACTCTTATATATGTCCCGCTGGGATTCGGCATGTACCCGGAGCTCGTGCAAATGGCGAGGAACAGCGGCGGAGGCAGATTCGACTTGGGCCAACAATTGCGCCTTTTCGGCCTCAAGAACAGTGACCCGGTCTCCCAAGGTTGAAGCTTCCCGGTCGATTTCGCCAATGCGCTCTTCGAGCCTCGCCTCCCTAAGCGTATCCGTCGCCCTCTCAGACTCCTGCTCGGAATGAAGGACGCGGATAGTATCCTCTAAAGCCGCCGCCCTCGCCGAAGCCGCCGGCCAGGCACTCTCGACACTCTCCAACTCGGAGACCTTTCTCTCTAGCTCGGTTAACTTCCCCATCCACTCCGCACTCATCGCCTCGACTCTGATGGCATTGAGATCCAACTCGGACTGCAACGACCTCACCTTCGCCTGAAGATGCTCACACTCTACGGAGACTCCTTTTCCCAACTCAAATTCTTCGTCCTTCACACGAAGTTTCTCCTCGAGCTCGCTATTACTGCGGATAGCCTGCACCAGCTCCTAATCCCTCTTCTCCAGTTCCTTGCCGAGAGATTGATTACCGGCGTTTGCCCTTAACCGTTCGTGCATCTCACGGCACTTGTTGCGGTAGCGCCGATACTTCTCCAACATTATCAGAAAAGTTTTGGCCCGAGTGTCGGCCCTGTGAGCACTTTCAATCTCCACCATGTACGTCTGAAAGACGAAAAGAGTTGGCTAAGGCCAAGATCGCCAAAGATAAAAGGAACACAAAAAGAAAGAGAAACTTACCCTCAGGCCCATAGCGGCCACTTCATGCATTAAATCAACGTCACAGACGTCCCGGAGAGCCTCACACTCTGCGGCAGAGCACAAAAGGTCAAACTACTGAACAAAGTCCTTCGTATCCCCAGAAGGTTAATCTCCGATGGGATTTCAAGTATACGGGTCGGACCTCCCGTATTTACCACCGTACGAGTAAGGCCTTCCTCGAACATCCTGACATCGCCAGGATCAAGATCGGATTCAGACTCGTAGTCATCGACCACGACACCCTTTCCCCTTTCTGCGGCCGAGGAAGAAACACGACCCGGTCTGGAAGACGAAGGCCCGCCCAAAGTGGCAACAGCAGCCTCGGGATCCCGACTCCCCGTCGCAGTAGTCTGTTGATCAATAACAGCAGCCGAAGCCTCTACCGTCGGGTTGGTTACGACCACCGGCTCTACCACTACGGACGAGTTAGCATCACCTCCCATTTCAGACTCCGTCAAGGGAATGCCGCCCTCTGAACATACTACGGCTGAAGGAGCCATTTCGGACTCCACTCCCTTCCCCGTTCTCAACACGGGAAGACTCTCCCGGTGAGCGGGTAGTAGAAGTCGAAGCCCCAGATTGGGGAAAATTTTCCATGCACTCGGCTCCGGTCGATGATTCAATTTGAGCAGGCCTCGCCGTTGGTCGGACAGTAGACCTTGGTACGGGCCGAGTAGAAGACGTCGGCTGACGAAATGCAAGTGGAGGAGCCCTCGCTCTTCGCACTCTCCCTAATAACGATAATAGCCGTATAAGCAACAAAGTCAAATTGTAAGGCGGAAAACAGAAGTTGCGGCAAGACTACTTACCAGTAAGGGGCTTACGTCTATATTTCTCATAGAAGGACGACCATTCGCGAACTCCCGCCGTATGAGAAAGAATGGCATTCACCCATTCGCAGATATCGTCAACGGGCGTAGGGGGTAGTCTCGCGGCTGCAAAAGCTAAAACAATTCAATACTGCCTAAAGAAAAATGGTCGACTATCATCCCGACAAAAGATACAAAAACTTACGTGCGAAGTTCCATCTCTCGGGGAACCCTGCAGAATCCGCCACAAGGTGCTCGGTCCATACATAAAAATAGTTTTCATAGAAACGATGATTGGCCCTATCGTCTATCTTCACCACCAGACTCTTCGTCCCTCGATGGCGCATATGGATCATCGTGCCTCGAATGAGTTGAAGGGCAAACATATTGAGCATATGTCCCAGAGTGATCTCCCGACCGGCAAGCTCCGCGAACTTGAGCAGCATGAGGAACAGTTTATATAAGTACGACGAAAGTTGAGCCGGACACACCTCGTAGAAACGGCAGAAATCTACCACCAAAGAAGGGAGAGGAAGCGTATATCCGACAATAAAAGGATATGCGTAGAACGCACAATATCCTGGGCGGTCAAAATGTATAATATCATCTCCTACTGCCGGTAGCATCTCGATGTGGTGCGGAATCCCCCACTTGGCCTTTAGCTCCCCGATCGCCACTTCATTCATAATAGAGGAAACAGGTTCCGGTTTCTCTCCGGCAGGGCTACTGAAATCGGTCCACGGCTTCCCAGGACGAGGCAATATTTCGGCCACCGTTGGAACCCCCTCATCCTTTATCACTTCTACTCCTCCGGGAGCAAAAGCATTATTTTTCGGCGCCAGAACTGCGGCAAGATTATCAGCGCGGGAAGAAGTAGCAGCCATTTATCTCAATTGAACAGAATGAATGAACAAAGGGAACTAAGAGGGAAGACGGTGATGTCATTTTTTTACTAACACGAGAGAATCGAAAATCTGAAGTATCGGAGAAGATGAAGATTCGCAAAATTCTTTTGATAAATCGAAAAAGTGTGCAATAGAATGGTGTCTTCCCCCTATTTATAGGGACATAAAGGCACCAAGCGGGAAGCCCAAGAGTCGCCAATCACAACTAATAGGGCATAAAACGGTTCAATCCCCAGGAAACGTATGTCATAATGGCAGTACCTACAAACGACGTTTCGAATTAACGTCACGTTTCGACTCTGGATGGATGCGACGATCCAAAGGCATCGTCGAAGCGTTGCGCCAGCGCCTCGATCTAAAAACCTCGTTCAAGGTATTAACAGTCAGATTTCTCCTAGCCATCGACTCGACAGAATCCACCCATCGAGCCTACCAAGGGACGACCTCGACGGACGGAGGGACTAACTGTAGGTCAAAATCTGACCGTAGTGGTCGACCAAGCTAGGATCTCGCCCAGGTGGCGAAACAGCAAAAAGCACCACGACCATCCTCGGAGTCAGATCATCGACAGTGTACGTCAAGTAAGAACGGTACTCGAATGACGACGAAAATGGCTGTTGCGTGAGAGCGCGTTGGTCAAAGAACACTGAGCAAAGTTCCGAGAACTATATATAGAAGGGGAATTCTCGGGAAAAAGGGGCTGGACTCTTCCTCTCTACTTTTTCTCTTACAATTTCTTATTGTTAAGGATGTAAACTTATTTTTTCTTCTTTTGAAGGATGAGATTATAAGATCAATAAACTCAGAGTGTTCCCACTTTTCATTGATTATTTCGTTATTCACTTTTAGATCTAAAGTTGATTATACTTGGGTAAGATTTATCTTTTTCATTATTGATAATTAAAGTTACCAAAAGAGTCCCAAACTTTTTGTCAAACACATATAACCATAAGAACCTATTGAATGTATATGATCATTAGATATGTGAATGAGTGATCTACTTCAGCAATCTGAGCAAGTGAAATGAGCGGTGTGCGGTGCATGTACCAACTCAGGCGAAGCCAAGTGAGAGCAGAAAGCTGTTGCAAGGAAACAACAATTGCGGTCTTAATTATATTAGCTGAATATTGGGTTATGGCTTTAATAACTTGCACATTATTGTTGTCGAAATAATTGCTTGAATATTGTATGCATTAATACATGCTGATTTAGTAGAACTTTTTTAACGGACTCTGATTGGTTTGAAATTTTGTAGGTCCATAAGAAACGACTTAGTGACCAATACTCTTTGCTTCTCCATGACTTTCAGATTCATTTTATGGAGTTTCGAGGTCATGCAATACGAATTTATTATTATATCCACTTTTTTGTGTATATTAATACATGCTATTTTGTAGAAATATTTTGACGAACTGTAATTGGCCCGAAATGTTGTAGGTCCATAAGAAACGACCTAGTGACCAATACTCATTGCTTTGCCATGCCTTTCAGATTAATTTTATCGCGTTTCATGGTCATGCAACACGAATTTATGATTATACCTACTTTTTCGTGTGTATTAATACATGCTGATTTTGTAGACATTTCTTGACGGACTCCAATTGCTTGAAATTTTGTAGGTCCATAGGAAACAACCTAATGATCAATACCCATCGCTTCTACAGGTTCATTTTATAGCGTTTCGTGGTCATGCAACACGAATTTGGGAACAATATTCACTTTTTGTATGTATTAGTACATAATGTTTTAAAAGGCGGGGGTGTGAGGCGAGGCATTTTACCTCTGACGAGGCAAGGCGTAAGCCCTGAGACATGGGGCGTAAGTCCCATGGATCTTTAAATTTTACTGATTTCAAGAATTTTAAGATAGTATGAAATAAAAAAATAATAAAAATTACATTAAAATCACAAAATTATAACAAATAATCTATTTAAAATATTTATAAATTATAATTCAACTATGAATAATACGAAAGTATGACATATATATCATAATATGCAAATTAGCTGCAACGTCGTTACAACTCAAACATCAAAAGTAATGTATTCGATACGAAATCTTATATGTATCTCTTAAGGAGTAATGAATCATGAAAGAATTTCGATATTATAATTTGATATTTTTCTTAAAATACTCCTTTTATTTAATATGCTTTATATTTGAAAGAGAATTTATATAAAAACATAATTCATAATTTAAATATGATTCTCTAGCATCATTTATTTTTAAGTTTCAACAAGTAAATAAAGTGACACATAATTTACCATACAATACCATGATAAATAATTATTTGTAAATAGTTACTAGCTAATATTGAGCTATTAAATTAATAAGTATTGTATCTCGTAAGCGTGAAAAAAAAATATTTAGAAAAATAATTATAAAATATATGGACTATTATATAGTAAAGACATAACAAAAATTAATAAATAAATACCTTTTAAATGAATTATTTAAAATTAACTATCATAGCAGTTTTAGTGGATAACATGCAATAATTTTTATTTTAATTATGACATAAAATACTCTCAACTTAATGATTTATGATTAAGAAAAAAGTAATTTTGAATAGTCAACGATTTTATTAAGCAAATTCGAGAATTTACAAAATTAGTTACATAGAATTGCATAATGTTCCATTAGGCGAGCCAGTACGCTGGGCGTTGGGCGTGTCCGGGGTGTAAGCCCCGATGGCCGAGGCGTAAGTCTCACGGAACTAAGCCCCACACATAAGCCCAGGGGCGTTTTACGAGTGCTCCGCCCCGGGGCGAGCCCCGGGCGAGTGCCAATTCTGCCTTTAAAACAATTATATGCTGATTTTGTAAAAAAAAATTGACGGACTCCTATTGGCCTGAAATTTTGTAGGTCCATACGAAATGTGCTAATGACCATTACACATCACTCCATGACATTCGGGTTCATTGTTTAGTAGTTGAGGTCATGCAACACAAAATTTTGATTATATCCATCTTTTTACACTATCAATATATTAATATTTTAACAAGTTACCTACCTTATCTTTAAGATACTGATCTCGATTCTTATGAATGTTGACCTATAGTTATCTTTTAGCTAATCTAATATTCTAATCTACTGCACTGTATAACAAAATTAAACGATCATGGCGAGGCGATGACTAGTGTTTCTTAGGTAGTTTTTTATGGTAAGGACAAATTTTAGGCGATACAGGTCCCGGCGCTCGGGCCTATGCGGATTGCGCAGGCTATAGTACACAAAAATCTGGGAATCGGGCGGAATTCCAATTTTATAGCCCTAAAACGCTAAAAATGAGGAACTCCTGGCTAGGCGATGACTAGTATTCCTTAGGTGGTTTTGATGGGCTGGTAAAATTTTAGGCAATCTGGTTTCGGACGCCCAAACCCATGCGGATGGCATGGGCTATAGCACACGAAAATCTGGGCATTGGCGGAATTTAAGTTTTACGACCCTAAAACGCGGTTAAAACGATGAACGTTCATGGTGAGGCGATGACTAATATTCCTTAGGTATTTTTTGATGGGACGGAAAAAATTTAGGCGATTCGGGTCTGGGCGGCCGGACCCATACGGATGGTGTGTGCTATAGCATACGGTAATCTGGTAATCAAACGGAATTCCACTTTTATGGCTCTAAAACGCCAAAACATGAGGATCGATCATGGAGAGGCGATGACTAGTGTTCCCTGGGTTGTTTCTGATAGGCCCGCAAAATTTAATGCAATCCAGGTTCTTGCGCTCGTACCCATGCAGATGGTGTAGGATACCATATGAAAATCTGGGAATTTGGCGAAAAGTTTTATGACCCAAAAATGCCAAAACTGGAGGAACGGTCATGGCAAGTCGATGACTAGTGTTCCTTAGGTAGTTTTTTGATGGCCCCACAAAATTTTAGGCGAACCGGGCCCGGGCCCCTTGACCCATGCGAATGGCTTGGGCTATAGCACACGAAAATTTTAGAATCGAGTGGAATTCAAATTTTATGGCCCTAAAATGCCAAAAAATGAGGAACTGTCATAGCGAGGCCATGACTAAAGCTCCTTTGACCATTTTTTATCGGTTAGAAAAGTTTTAGGCGATCTGGGTCCGGGCGCCTGGACCCGTGCGTTTGGCGTGGACTATAGCACACAAAAATTTGGGAATCGAGCGGAATTTCAGTTTTATGGCCCTAAAATGCTAAAAAAAAAGGGGAATGGCCTTGGAGAGGCGATGACTAGTGTTTCTTAGGTTGTTTTTGATGGGCCAGCTAAATTTTAGGCTACCCAGGTCCGGGCGGCCGGACCCATTCGGATGACGTGGGCTATAGCACATGTAAATTTAGGAATCGGCCGAAATTCTAGTTTTATAGTCCTGAAAAGCCAAAAATGAGGAATGGTCATGGTGAGGCTATGACTAGTGTTCCTTAGGTCGTTTTTGATTGACCGGAAAAATGTTAGGCGATCTGGGTCCAGACTCCTGGACTCATGCGGATGGCGTGGGCTATAGCACACGAAAATCTTTGAATCTTGGCGAAATTCCAGTTTTATGGCCCAGAAACGCCAAAAACTAGAAACGATCATGGCGAAGCGATGACTAGTGTTCCTTAGGTCGTATTTGATAGGCCGACAAAATTTTAGGCAATCCGGGTCCGAGCGCCCGTACCCATGTGAATGGCGGAATCGGGCGATTTTTCAGTTTTATGGCCCTAAAATATCGAAAAATAAAGAATACTCATGGAGAGGCGATGATTAATGTTCCTTAGGTCGTTTTTGATAGGCCGACAATTTTTTGGCGATCAGGGTCCGAGCCCGGACCCATGCGGATGGCGTGGTTATAGCATATGAAAGTCTGGAAATCGGGAGCAATTCCAGTTTTGTGGCACTAAAATGTCAAAACACAAGGAACGGTCATGGCGAGGCGACGACTAGTGTTTCTAAGGTCATTTTTGATGGGCCAGCAAAATTTTAGACGATCCGAGTCTGGGCTCCTGGACCCATGCGGATGGTGTCACGCCCCAAACCTGGGCCTGGACGTAACATGGCACCCGGTGCCTGATTACATGCGACAAGGGAACCAACTGGCTGGCTGAATCAACATGTGATATCATAACATACTGAATGCGGAAGATAAACTAGCACATGCTGATATACTGAAGGTCTGGATGATATAAATCAAAGTGCGGAAATACTAATACAATTCTGAAACATATTTGTAGCCAACATAGCTTAATATAAAAAGCCTGTGACTCTGTCTAGATGTTACTCTAGTCTATGAAGCCTCTAATGAAGTACTGAAAACACTGACTATCTGAAAATACTAAAGACTATAAGGTAATGATAATGCCCCGAAAGAACTGGGGATCACCAAATAGCTGGTACGAGAATCCTAGCGCTCTGAATCGTCAACCTGTAAATCATTACTAGCATCGTGAGATGCAGGCCCCGGACAAAAAGGGACGTCAGTACATTTGAATTGCACTGGTATGTAAAGCAACTGAAAGAAAGAATTATAGATGCTGAAACTGAAACTAAGCTGATAACTGAGAATTGGTAATCGATAACTGAAATGATAACTATTGAAACTGAAAATAGCTGATAACTGAAATGATAACTGATAACTAAAATGATAACTGATAACTGAACAGAACATAGGAAGTAAGGATATAGATACTCCCTCTTCTGAATGATGAACAACCTATTTATCTGAATATTAAACTGCAGCCTCAGGCCCAAGTATACGTATACATAACTGCGGCCTCAGACCCAAAGATGCATAAAGCATAAACTGCGGCCTCAGGCCCAAATACAAGTGTTCAATATTCAGGGATTTAAAATCAAGAACTGAGAATCATACTACAATACATGATACTAAAATACTGAATCACACTGAGTTACATGATACTGGAATACTGGATCACACTGAGTTACATAATACTAGAGTACTGAATAGGACTAGACTGAGATATGTATTCTTGAACTGATTATGAACACTAAAACTTCAACTGTTTATGGTATACTGAGTAATCTATACTAAGACTCGGGGGCATCAAACCCAAGTCTATATTGAATACGCACTGAGCTCACAACGTTCAGAATGAAAGTCATGAACGAGTTATGAAGCTAGAGAATAGAAGTTCTACAACTATTCAAGGAACTAGGCTAAACTATATTTCTGAGGCAATTAGTAACGTGGTAAAAGAAACATAGTGTAGGGAGAATCATTAACATTCCCAAATATAGAGAGTTAGCCTCACATACCTTAACTTCCTGCTCTTGAGCGTAATACAACGTTTGTCAACCCTTTCAACTTTAATCTATAGCAATACAAGTCAAAGGGATTCCATATTAGCTATGATACTCATGTTTTGGTCACTTAAGCATTTTATCCAACACTTGGTGAGAATAAAGCTTCATAGTCCTTATTAATAGTGTCTCTACACCCAATAATCCACTCTCTTGCTCCTAGATAAATTCTAAAGTCTCAAATGGTTATAATCAACATCATTCTTTATCGCCCATAAGGTAAACAACACCCTTAACCAATAATCAACAATCAACAACCCAAACCTATAACCGTTCATGCTTTTCTATCAAACCCATCAACTCATATCTCATGAACAAGAGTCTATAATCATTAATCCAATGCTAGAATCAATTTGAGGGTGAAGACTTTACCTTTTTGAAGTTCAATCCCCTTGAATTCGAGTTCTAGGGTTCCTTCTCCCAACAATGATGTCCCAATCGAATATCTAATGATATGGAGGGCTTACCCATGTTAATAAGATGTTGGGAAATTGAAATTAACTTAGAATCACCATAAAAACTTACCTTGGATAGGAGTTAGGTTTTTGAGAGCTCCCCTTCCTAGAGTAGTTTTTGTGTTTTCGGGGTGTGGGGGATGAAGTAGGGCTTTAAAATGGCCCCCTAAGTGCGCTCCCGCGCACCTGAAGGCCTGACCGTGCACCTGACAGCGCAAAATGGCAGTAACACTGCCACAAGTGCGCGGCCGCGCACGGGGCACGCTCTATTCTGTAAAACGCACATAACTTTTTTCACAGAGATCCGTTCGGGCTCCATAATATATCGTTGGAAAGCTATTTCAAAGGCCTACAACTTTTATGTTTTTAGTTTTCCAAAATTCCTTACACATTTTCACTAAATCCTGCTGGACGTTGGACCTTTTGTAAACTTAGTCGATTTTGTCGAATCTTATGCACCTCACTCTCCATATTGATTCTAAAACAACTATTTCCATCCATACTCATCCCAATAGAACTTCACATGTCTAAAATGTAACATTACTACTCATTTAACACGTCCATACCTAAGCCAAATTTACAGGGTGTTATAGATGCCGTTGGGCTATAGTACACAAAAATCTGGGAATCGGGTGGAATTCCAGTTTTATGGTCCTAGAATGCCTAAAACAAGGAACATTCATGGCGAGGCGATAAATAATATTTCTTACATCATTTTTCATGGGCCGGTAAAATTTTAGGTGATTCGGGTCTGGGCGCCAGACCCATGCGAATGACGTGGACTATAGCACACAAAAATATGAGAATCGGATGAAATTCCTATTTTATGGCCCTAAAATGCCAATAAACGAGGAACGATCATGGCGAGGCGATGTCTAATGTTCCTAAGGTCGTTTTTGATGGGACAGTAAAATTTTAGCCGATATGGGTCCCGACGCTCGTACCCATGCGGATAGCGTGGGCTGTAGCACACAAAAACTTAGGAATCATGTGGAATTCCAGTATTATGGCCCTAAAACGCCAAAAAAATAAGAAATGGGCATGGCGAGGCGATAACTAGTGTTTCTTAGGTGGTTTTTGATAGGCAGGCAAAATTTTAGGCGATACGGGTTCGGGCTCCCGGACCAATGCGGATGGCGTGGGCTATATATGACTGAAAATCTAGAAATCGGACAGAATTTCAGTTTTATGGGCCTAAAACGCCAAAATACGAGGAACGGCCATGGCTAGGAGATAACTAGTGTTCCTTAGGTGGTTTTTGATGGGCTGACAAAATTTTAGACAATCCGTGTTCAGGCGCCCGGACCCATGTAGATGGCGTGGGCTATATCACACAAAAATATGGAAATCGGACGGAATTCCAGTTTTATGGTCCAAAAATGCCAAAAATATGGCGAGGCAATGTCTAGTGTACCTTAGGTCGTTTTAATGGACTGGCACGCCCGGACCTATGCGGATGGTGTGGGCTATAGCACACAAAAATCTGGGAATCGGGCGAAATACTAGTTTTATGGCCCTAAAATGCCAAAACATGAGGAACGATCATGGCGAGGTGATAACTAGTGTTCCTTAGGTCGTTTTTGATAGGCCAGCAAAATTTTAGACGATCTGGGTCCGGATGCCCGTACCCATGCAGATGGTGTGGGCTACATAGCACACGAAAATCTAAAAATTGGGCGGAATTTCATTATTATAGCCCTAAAACACCAAAAAATGAGGAACGGCCATGGCGAGGCAGTGACTAGTGTTCCTAAGGTAGATTTTTTATGGCCTGGAAAAATTTTAGGCGATCCGGGTCCGGACTCCTGGACCCATGCGGATGGCGTGGGTTATAGAACATGAAAATCTAGGAATCATGTAAAATTCTAATTTTATGGTCCTAAAATGCCAAAAAAGAGGAACGGTCATTGCGAGGCGATGACTAATGTTCCTTAGGTCATTTTTGATAGGTCAGAAAAATTTTAAGCGATCCGGGTCCGGGCACCTGGACCCATGCGGATGGAGTGGGCTGTAGCATACGAAAACCTAGGAAGGGATTTTAGTAGTAGGCGGCATCCCCTCTTAGTTTTGAGTAGGCGGAACCATTCTGTTTTGGTTTTTCTCCACGGGTGATTCTGGAATTTTCTCGGAGCAACCCCCCAGATTCTAAACCCAGGAGTCAACTTTCCCGTATGAGCATTCGGTACATGTATCAGTCCGTGGAAGAGCGAAAGGGTCACCACTACTGAGGATCCCACCTAGTGAACAAGTGTAAGCTTCGCTGCCCGACAGTATAGAGTACTGACCACACCGAGGGACGGGCCCGTCCGATTTTTGAGACCCTTTCTGATTCCCTCACCCAATCTCATGAGAAGCAAGCCCAGCAGGATCCGCCTTAACCTGTCCTCAGACAGCCATCCTTTCGGGCGGAATTCTATTTTTATGGCCCAAAAACACTAAAGATGGGGAATAATCATGGAGAGGCAATGACTAGTGTTCCATAGGTAATTTTTTATGGGCCGGCTAAATTTTAGGCGATCCGGGTCCGGGCACCCGGGCTCATGCGGATGACGTAGGCTATAGCACATGAAAATTTGGGAATGAGATAGAATTCCAGTTTTATGCCGCTAAAATGCCAAAAAACGAGGAACGGCCATGGCGAGGCGATGACTAGTGTTCCTTAGGTCATTTTTCATGGGACGCCAATATTTTCGGTGATCCGGGTTCGACCGTTCGGACCCATGCAAATTGCATGGGCTATTGCAAACGAAAATCTGGGAATCAAGCGAAATTCCAGTTTTATGGCCCAAAAATGCCAAAAAATGAGGAACGACCATGGCGAGGCGATGACTAGTGTTCCTTAGGTCCTTTTTGATGGGCTTGCAAATTTTAGGCGATCCGGGCCTAGGAGCCTGGACACATGCTGATGGCGTGGGCTATAGCACACGAAAATCTGAAAATCGGACGCAACTCCAGTTATATGGCTCTAAAACGCCAAAAAACTAGGAACGGTCATGGAAAGGCCATGACTAATGTTCCTTAGGTCATTTTTGATGGGCCGGCAAAATTTTAGGCAATCCGGGATCGGGCGCCCGGACCCATGCGGATGGTGTGGGCTATAGCACACGAAAATCTGGGAATCGGACGGAATTCCAGTTTTACGGCCCTAAAACATAAAAAAACGAGGAACAGTCACGGCAAGGCTATGGCTAACGTTCTATAGGTCGTTTCTTATGGACCCGCTAAATTGCGCTTGGACCCATGTGGATAGTGTGGGCTATAGCACAAGAAAATCTGGGAATCGGGCAAAATTCTAGTTTTATGGCCTTAAAATGCCAAAAAACGAGGAATGATCATGGCGAGCTCATGACTAATGTTCCTCAGGTCATTTTTGATGGGCCGGCAAAATTGTAGACGATCCGGGTCCGGGCGCTCGGACCCATGCATATGGCGTGGTCTATATAGCATACGAAAATCTGGGAATCGGGCGGAATTCCAGTTTTTTGGCCCGAAAACACCAAAAACGAGAAACAACCATGGCAAGGCGATGACCAAAAAACGAGGAACGATTTATTTTATGGCATTTCGATGTCATGCAACATGAATTTTGAATTATATCCACTTTTTCGTGTGTACTAGCACATGTTGATTATGTATAAAAAAAAAAACTTACGAACTCCGATTGGCCTGTAATTTATAAATCCATGGAAACTGGCCTAGTGACCAATACGTATATCTTCGCCATGACTTTCGGGTTCATTTTATGGCGTTTCGGGGTCATACAACATGAATTTGCGATTATATCCTTCGTATGTATTAGTACATGGTAATTTTGTAGAATTTTTTTGACCGACTCTGATTGGCCTGAAATTTTGTAGGTCCATAGGAAACGGCCTAGTGACCAATACTCCTTTCTTCGCCATGACTTTCGGGTTCATTTTATGGCGTCCGGGATCATGTAATACGAATTTGTGATTATATTCACTTTTTGTGTATTAGTACATGCTGATTCCGTAAAAAAAATTTGGCAAACTCGATTGGCCTGAAATTTTGTAGGTCCATGGGAAACGGTCTAGTGACCAGTACTTATGGTTTCACCATAAATTTTGGGTTCATTTTATTGCGTTTCAGGGATATACAATACGAATTTGTGATGATATACACTTTTCGTGTGCGGATGGTGCAGGTGGGGCAGGAAATACTCTAAATAGTGGCAAGAGTCGAACTTTGGCAACAAAAAACAAAAACAAGAGAAAATGACTAGGCAAGACTCTCCATACTAACTCTGAACCTTACGCATGACCAACCTTGTGCTTGTGAGAAAGAATTTAGCATCAAAATGTTTGATCCCCACAAGTTCACAAGACTAGTAGTTTCATTGAAATGTTAACATCTTCTTCAGGTGATAAGATGGATTCCAATTCCATTTCCTGCTGAGGCAATAGCAAGGAACATGCTGATTCCCAGGTGGCTGCTGGTACTGTTTTCCAAAAATGCCTCAACAGATTAATCATGCGTTTTGCAGTTTCTTCTGTAGCAAGATCCTCTCCAGCACAAAGAACCTACAAAAGAACCAACTTTCAATTACTTAATGTCTAATTTGATGTAAATGTCACAGTAACCATATCAATAGATTAATCAACTGTATTAGTGAAACAAGAAAAACAAATGAAAAGGAACAATCAAATGAACCCTCCAAATAGACAGATGGAGCACTAATTGCCAACTGACTAACACATGATACAAACTGCCTTTTTTCTTTTGTCTTATTTTTCCCTATTGCATAGGGTCCAGGGAAAGGGGAAGGGGGAAAGGGCCAGTGAAAATCAAACTCACACCTATTGTGTGTAGGGGCGGATGCACCATGAAGTACTTTTGACGCGGAACATAAATTTATATGTAAAAATTCAATATTATTGCAACAAATAGTAGATACGAACCGATAATTTTAAAACATAAAGGGTTCAATGCTAAGAATCTTAAGAATGAACCATAGAGCTTAAATTGTGAATCCGACTCTAATTGTGTGGGACTACCAGTGATTTACTACATGGTTAAGAATCTGTTTTTGTCAGTCTTACCTATTCATGTCGAGGGAACTTTTGTATGTAATTATGAGACTATGGAAATAAGAAGCTCAAAATCAGCACAGCATCAACATAAGAAAACACTGAAACCTTGGATCAAAGTGATGAAACCACCTTAACATGACATACCTCTAAGCATTCATTCAATCCACTCAATTTAGTTGCACATACTTCTGTGTCATGCTCCTACATGAGACAGCAATCAAAGTGTTAGTTTCTCATTATTCAGATAAATGAGCTCAATCCCTTTTCCCACAGAAAGAGATAATGTAAATAGTAATGTGTTGAAGGTAACCGAATATAAAGTGTCCCCAATAGCCAGTATTATCTCGCCAGACAAACTGCTTGAGGTACAACTGGTTTCCACCTTGAGCAGTCCCTTTCTCTACCGCCAGTTTAGCAGAATGCAACAGGAAGTACAATGCTTAACCACCACAATTTAAAACATCTCATTAGGTAATGGAGAAGTCAAAGAAAAATTAAGAAAACCATATTAAAATCATGAGATTCTTTTTACCAGCACTAGCACCTTCCCTGACACCATTGTCGAAATCGAATTTCAGAAGGGGAACTAAAACTGAAGCAGCCTGTTTCATGTTTTAAGCCGTAGATTTCATTTGATTATTTTGAGTCCACTTAACAGAAAAAATGAAGTAAACATGCAACTGAATATTCATACTAACCTGGGAAATCCATGGGTAGAAGTCTTCTTCCAATTTTTGAGCATATAAAGCAAGGATTTGACAGGCTACAGATTTCCCTGCTAGGAGGTCACTTCCTTTGACACATATTATTTCATTCCCAAACTTGACTTTGTGTATGCTGCAAAATGTGAAACTTAAGCAAGATCCTTAATAGCCCGAATAACCACCTCTCCCTAGCAGTCTTAGCAGTGAAAAGAAATAAAAAGAAATCCTATGTCTGATAGATATCAAAGCTGTTAACTGAGTGAGTAACACTGTATTTTTTGCTGGGTTACTAAAACTGATTAAAACCAGGATGTGGTAAACTAGTTGACACCATGTCTCACAGACATCAAAGCAATACAGATCAGCGGGTCAAATTTTGATATTCTAGAGGACATGTTATGCTACTTTGAGTTGCAGACTTAAACACAGACAATATCATGCATCGAATGGCAACAATTTAATGATTATTGAGTAAAAGTTGGAGATAACGAGGAGGAGGGCAGGAAGTTATTTGAATATATTGAGAAGAGATTTTTTAGCAGGAAGAAGCATAAAAATTAGAAAGGAAACAGAACATGCTCAAGATTAATGTAATAAAGAATACAACACCATTATAAGGGGATATCTTAAGAGGGTCAGGAGCACTATATGACCTGATTGTCTACAGTGCACGTCCCCTTTAGATTCTCCACTGATAACAAATTCTTTACTGATCGAAAAGTAAGAAAAATAAGTTATAACTCAGCCGACTCCGTATCATTTATACACTAATCAAATAATGGCATTCCTCCTAAGAATCGTAAATTTATATGATACTTTTAAAATGTATCACAAATAGAAATGCTAAATTTAGTGAATCATCAATATAGATCCACGTGTAGAAAAAGAGATTGTCTTGAACTAGAAAACTTAAAGCAGATGCAGAGAAGCTAAAAGAGATATTATATAGAAGGGCTTATTTTATTAACTGAAAGTGGTGTGCCTTTTATACGCTTACAAGCTCGTAAAGATAATATCTATCCATAACACCCATTTGACTAAAATCTAGGAAATGACCAGAAAAACAGCAACCAAATTAGAAAAAATAGCAACTGACCTAAAGACTCTGTCAACTCTAGTAAAAGACTTATTCAACTCACAGTAAATAACTTCATCCAGCCAATAAACTTAAAAGAGTTTTTTGAATCAGTTCCCAACACTCCCTCCCTTGATTCAAAATCACATACACCATGGCATAACATAAAGTAATTGTGTTTTACCGGAGGAAGTGCTTTAGTAAGAATGTCTGCTGCTTGCTCTTCAGTGCTGCAGTGCTTCAACCCAATCAGCCCCTTTGCAACTAGTTCACGAATGAAATGATGTCAAATGTCTATGTGCTTCGACCTTCCATGAAATACAGGATTTTTGGTCATTGCAATTGCTGATAAATTGTCACAAAAGATTTTTGTTGCTTCCTTTTGCTCTTGGTAAAGATCTGCAAGTATCTTCCTTAGCCATAATGCTTGACATGCTGATGACGTTGCTGCAACATATTCTACCTCTGAAGATGACAACGTCGTTGCTTGTTTCTTTGAGCTCCAAGTAATAGCTGCAGAACCAAAAGTGAAAAAATTCCCAGAGACACTCTTCCTATCATCCAAAGATCCTGCCCAGTCACTATCCGAAAAGCCATACAAATTAAAACTAGAACATCGAGAGTACCATAATCCAAAATCCATAGTTCCAGCAACACAGCGCAAGATTCTTTTAGCTGCTCCAAGATGATGCTTTGAAGGTTTATGCATAAACCTCGAAATAACTCCAACAGAGAATGATATATCTGGACGGGAGTGAGTCAAATAAATCAGGCCTCCAACTAAGCTTCTAAAATAGCTTCCATCAACTTTTTCAGTACCATCTTCAAGTTGCAGCTTCTCATTTACATTTATAGGAGTTGGCATTGTTTTGCAATTAAGCATATTGAACCTTTTGAGCAAATCAATGGCATACTTCCTTTGTGAAATGAAAACTCCATCTTCTCCTTGCTTTACTTCAAGTCCAAGAAAATAGTGCAACAGTCCCAAATCTGTCATTTCAATCTTATTCATCATGGAAGATTTGAAATACTTATAACAGAGTACGTTGAGCCCATATATATCATATCATCAAAATACAAATATACCAACAAAAGATCATTTTTTTCATACTTCTTCACATATAAAGTTGGTTCATTCTTACTTCAAATCCATTTTCTCTGAAATAAGAGTCGATTTTGCTGTACCATGCGTGCGGAGCTTGTTTAAGCCCATAAAGTGATTTCTTCAGCTTGTACACTTTGTTTTCCTTTCCTTTCTCTACATAGCCATGTGGTTGGGCTACATAGACTTCTTCTTTCAAGTCGCCGTTAAGGAATGCATATTTAACATCAAACTGATAAATCATCCATTTTAACTATACAACCAATGCTAAAAAGATTCTTACTATTTCAAAACGAGCAACTGGAGAAAAAGTTTCGTCAAAGTCAATACCTTGTTGCTGCGAATATCCTTTTGCTACCAGTCTGGCTTTATGTTTCTGCACACTCCCATCAACATGGTATTTTATCTTGAACACCCATTTTAATCCTATAACATTTTTGCCGTCTGGAAGATCCACCAAATCCCATGTTCCATTTTTCCTTATTGCCATAAGCTCTTCTTCCATTGCACAACTCCATTTCTTTTTTGTTGAAGCTTCTTCAAAGCTAACTGGATCTGCACCAAATAAAGCAAAAGTACATGTTACATAAATATCTGCAAGTAATCTAGTCTTCTGTGGAGGAGTCTCATTAGAATCTTCTAAGTCGGGCACCATCAATGTTGAGCTGCTTCCAACTGGACTGATGTTACTGGAACTTTCTAAAGAGTGGCTTGGTGTATTAACAAAAGGCTGACTTTCTCCTTCACTAGGAAAAACTTCATCTTCCATTCCAGCTTGTGAACTTTTACTGTGAACTTTTACTGCTTCTTTCCCATTTCCAACATGAGTTTTCATCAAATACCACATCTCTCCTGATAATCACTTTGCCATTTGTGGGGTTATATAATCGAAAAGCTTTGGATTCAGAGCACTATCCAATAAAGATGCACTTTTCAGATTTTCCATCAAGCTTTTGATGATGTTGAGAATTTATTAAAGCATATGCAATACAACCAAAAATTCTCAAATGACTTACCCACGGCTTTCTACCTTTCCAAGCTTCAACTAGTGTTTGGCCCATGACTGCTCTTGTAGGAGACATATTGAGCAAATAAACTGCAGTATGAATTGCCTCAGCCCAAAGCTGATTCAGAAGATTCTTGCTCTTCAGCATGCTTCTGGCCATCTCCACTACGGTTCGGTTCTTTCGCTCCGCAATTCCATTTTGCTCCGGAGTGTAAGGTGCAGTCAATTCCCTGTGAATGCCATTATCTTCACAAAACAACTTAAACGCTTGAGATACAAACTCACCTCCTCTGTCTGTACGAAGAACCTTAATTTTAGTACCAATTTGGTTCTCAACCAATGCCTTGAATTTTTTGAAGTTTGCAAAAGTTTCTGATTTGAACTTCAAAAAATATACCCAACTCATACGACTATAATCATCTGTGAATAGTAGAAAATATCGAGAACCAGCAAGCGATTGCGTATTCATAGGGCCACACAGATCTGCATGAATAATTTCAAGACAACTAGTAGCTCTCCAAAATTTTCCTACAGGGAAGGATTTTCTGTGTTGCTTGCCATATACACAACCTTCACACACATTTTCAACAGATTTTATGTTTGGCAAACCATGAACCATCTTATATTGACTCAATAGCATCAATCCATTCATATTCAAGTGTCCATAACGTAAATGCCACAACTTAGATTCTTCAACATTTCTTTCACTAACAACCAATGCTTGTTCTTTGAAATTTCAAGAGGAAACATTTTGTTCTCTGTCATATGAATACTTGCTAAGATTTGACCCGTCTTTTTATTTTTAATAACACATAATCCATCATCAAACAAGACAGAGAATCCACTATTCAATAATTGCCCAACACTTAGCAAGTTATGAGCCAAACTAGGAGTAAAGAAAATATTTTGAATAAGTTTTACTTTACCTTGACTAGTTTGGACAGCCACAGTACCTTCACCTGCAACATGTATTTCCTTGTTATCTCCAAGCCAAATACGCCTCCTTTTTGTCTCATCTAACTCTCTGAATGCTGACCTTTCTCCAGACATGTGATGGGAGCAGCCACTATCAACAAACCAAACACCAATCTTATGATCCATGATAGTAGAGCGAGCCATAAAAAGCATGCTTTCTTCTTGTTCTTCCTCTGCATAAATAGCTTGATAGTTTTTGTACCAGCAGTTAGCTTCTATGTGACCGAACTTGTGGCAGTTGTAACATTGCACTCCGTTTCTACCACGTCCAGATTGGCCTCTGCCTCTACTACGTCCTCTTCCTCTAAAAGCACCTCCCCACCATGTCCTTGTGTTCTTTGCTCTGGCGACTTCTCATTCTGAATTGGAGACTCTTCCTTAACTTGAAAAGCTTGTTCTTCATTCTTCTCAATCGACTTGTTGATTCTTGACTCGTGAGATTGCAAAGAGCCCATTAGTTCATCAAACGAGAACACAGATAAGTCTTTTGATTCCTCAATGGCTGCAACCACATGATCAAACTTTGGAGGTAAACTTCTTAAACTTTTGCTACTACAGTTTCATCACTTACCTCTTCACCATATGATTTCATTTGACTTACAATCCCAGTAACTCTTGATAAAAAGTCTTGCACAGATTTATTATTTTTCATGAACAATGTTTCAAAATCGCGGCGAAGAGATTGTAGTTTTACAGTAATTACCTTTGAAGAACTTTGAAACTTCTTTTTCAAGATCAGCCACGCCTCTTTTGAGGTAGTTACTGCTGCAATTCTTGAGAAAATCGTCTCATGAACAGCTTGCTGAATAAAGAACAAAGCTTTGGCATCCTTCTTTCTGACTTCTTTTAATATCCTCTCATCCTCTGCATCCGGCTCATCCACATCAACGAACCCATCTTCAACTAAGTCCCACAATTCTTGAGACTTAAACAAGGTCTTCATTTTGATACTCCAAAACTCATACTTCTCGCCATTGAAGACGGGTATGAGTGGTTGTGAAGAAGAGGAAATAGCATTTGCTGTACCTTTTTGTTTTTCTCGTATTTCACTCCCTCACGTGTTTCTCTCCTTATCCCTCTATCACCTAGTCAAAGACCGAACGCAGGCTCTGATGCCACAATGTAGAAAAAGAGATTGTCTTGAACTAGAAAATTTAAAGCAGATGCAGAGAAGCTAAAAGAGATATTCTGTAGAAGGGCTTATTTTATTAACTGAAAGTGGTGTGCCTTTTATAGGCTTACAAGCTCGTAAAGATAATATCTATCCATAACACCCATTTGACTAAAATCTAAGAAATGACCAGAAAAACAGCAACCAAATTAGAAAAAATAGCAACTGACCTAAAGACTCTGTCAACTCTAGTAAAAGAATTATTCAACTCACAGCAAATAACTTCATCCAGCCAATAAACTTAAAAGAGTTTTTTGAATCAGTTCCCAACACCATGAGCCCAGCAACTGTTGGCAACTAGAGTGAATATGATGCAGTAGTATAGAAAATAAAGATTATTTTCCGTTAGAAGACTGTAAGAACACAGTGTCACATAGGCTTTTGCTGATTCAGTCGTTTATCCTAGATTGTCTAGAAAAGAAAGCAAAAATCCATATTAAGAAAGAAAAACAATCTAAATGAACTTCATAACGGAAAGAAAATGCCAAACCTCCATGATTAAAGCTTACCTATCATCTAATTTATCTGAGGATACGGTCTTATTGGGCTCAAGCTGAGCACATTCAACCAAAGGGGGAATGATGGTACTCAGGTAAGGAAGAAAATCCTTTCCCATGCACTCGCAAATTCTACCGTATGCCTGCAATGAGATCGAGAAAATACTGAGAGGCCAGTTTAGAGAAAAAGTTCTGAGCCCGTAAAATCAAAGGATTAACACATACCTGTACACTGCGAACAATAGTATCAAAATCTTTTACTTGTGATTCTTATAATGACTTAAGCACTTCCATAACCTTTAATGACAACAAAAATAAAATAAGAAAAATATTCCACTTCGAGAAACGAATAACAAGATCAGGCCACCGTGCCATTGAGAGAAGAAAAGGAGCTCCAAAGTAGAGTCAGAATTTAGGACCAAAAAGGAACTAGTAGGAGAAAATGCGTGTCACAATTCGTTGCTCCCCACAGTATGAAGCAAGTCTTAAATTCAAATAGGTATAATCGATACTATGGCTGGCCTGTGCGAAAGCCATATGACAAAGGCTAGCAAATGCAAACAAGAAAATGACATTCCATCTGCAATGGCACTGCTGAATCAACGAATACATGACATGTATCTTTTACGTAAACTTTGTCACTTGATCATTGATAATTAACATCGATTTTCACCTCTAATTATTACTTAACCATGGTAAATGTATGTGCTACATAAACACCGGACACAAGTATGTTTTTCCCAAAAGCTCTTTGCGTTCTGCATCGCATGCACAGGCACAAAGAAGTACTGGGGATAGTTGGGAGAAGACCTGCTTAAAGTCATCTCTGAATTTCTCTTTGCCTACAGCCATCCCGACCATGCTTATGCACTCCAAGGCTTGGCTTTGAAGCATGTGATCAGATTTATCATTTGCATCTACCAGGATAGTCTTCAAATATCGCATTACAGAATCATACTCCCTCCGGTCCAAAATAAGTGATTTTTTGGATGTTTTTACACAGATTTAGAAATTCAACTTTTAGCATTAATTAGCAATGGGATTGACCATATTAACCTTTACTATCTCACATAAACACTCCTAACACATATTCCAACACTATTTACTCCAAGGACAATGTAGGAAAAAAAATAATTAATTCATTCTTGAAATCTGGAAAAATCACTTATTTTGGACCACAAGAAAAAAGCCAAAAAATCACTTATTTTGGACCGGAGGGAGTAGTACTTTTGGAAGTGCTCCTGTTGAAGTACAAATAATATAGTAGCCATCATTATCCATCATAAGTAGAAATATTGAGTCAAAAATAAATGCAAGTAAATACCTTAGACAAATCAGCTGTAGCAGCCAATGCATTTAATGCTGCTTGGTGAACCATTTGATTGTCTTTCTGCATTTCAAACAACAGAAATGAGTAGGAAAAAAACAGCATGAATCTCTTAAACTTGTCAGCAGAAATCTAACTTTATAACATGGTGACCTCTATATTTGCCTACCTGTAGAAGTACAAACGCTCTGTTGAGTATTCCATCTAAGTAGGGTATCAGAGTTTCTGGCTTTTCAGATTCGCAAAAATTCATGACAGCTTCAGCTGCAAGTGCCTACGAAAATGCCAAAAAGGGTAAAAAGAGTAACCAAGGTGGCATCATGAACTAAACGAAGCAGTAATGACACATCAACCCTACGAATTCGTATGCAAATTTAAAGATCATCAACTTTATGGAATATGCAACCCATCGTAAAGGTGCAGCAAGATAGATACTTTTGCTGATTTTTTTCTGTATCGATAGTAATTTATACTTTTATAACAGCGATTTTATTTTTGGAAGTCTGCAACAACCATGAAGTGTTCCACCATTGGTCAGACCTGCAATCGTGGATTTTGAGAATCATCCATAGCTGCAGCTAATGCAGGCAATAATTGGTTATGATACTGTTCTTGCAAATCTGGACAGAAGTCAGTCGACAGCTGGTAGATTGCATTAATAGCTGCCCATCTGACTCGAGGATTAGGATCTTGGAAAGAATGCAAAACCATATTCACTATTTGCTCCAAATACTTGATCATCACCTATAGACAGATAAACCATGGGTTCAAGCTAATAGCCTAAGAAAATTAAACTAAAACAAATAGGGGAACTACATTATATCCGAGAAGTTTGCAAGCAAAGAAGCACCTCTTAAATGCTACACGATAATCGCAACATAATCATGATAAATACACTAATGAGACATCAGATTTGTACCTTTGAGCTTCCTTCAGCAATATAAGCAAGTGCAATGAGAGCTGCGTGGCGTTTCTCCCATTCAGGGGCATCTAAATAAGCAGACAGC
Organism: Nicotiana attenuata; assembly: GCF_001879085.1. Taxonomy (NCBI): domain Eukaryota; kingdom Viridiplantae; phylum Streptophyta; class Magnoliopsida; order Solanales; family Solanaceae; genus Nicotiana; species Nicotiana attenuata. Next base: position 129,165 of record NW_017671151.1, on the reverse strand, counting down.
TGCTCTATGGCAATAGGAGCAACAGTCTTGCCACCTAATGCTTTAGAAAACCGGCCTAAACACTTCTTACCAAAACCATAGCTGTCCCTTTCCCCTGCATTCTCATGCTCGGTCTCCGCACTATGCCAACTAGGTTCATCCTTAATATCCAGTAACAAATTCAATAAGATAGCAAAACAAGAGTCTGTAAACCGTGGCACCTTCTTCATCATGCCAGGGACCTTGTCCCTGGCCTCAACCAAAGTTAACATAAACTCAATTGCCAAGTGCCTCGTCTCCTCTTCCAAACTCTTAGCCTCTGCTATCTCCATTATTGAGCCCACAACAACCACTAGTTGTAGCCTCAAGAATTTAGGCTCATTCTCAGCCAACTCAATGAAAAGATCCAGCGCGTCCTTTGCTGCATCCTCCTGATCACTGTTGCACAATCCGTCAGTCAACGTCTTCATCATACCTGGCAAGAGATCTTGAAACTGCTCCTTTTCATGTGAACTAGGTATGCACTGAAGAAAGCTGATCACAGCGGTCGTGGCAGCGATTCTCACATCGAGATCATTGAGGGTATCGTCATTCAGTGTCTTAAGGAATAGAGGGTGCAATATTTTTACGTAATTAGGGACTATGGTTTCACCAATGTCGTCAGCTAGTTGAGCAAAAATTAAGAAAGCCGACTCTTTTAACTTGTTGTTTGAAGTGGAGGTGAGGCATTGGTACAAGAATGGCAGTAATTCGGGCCAGTTATTATCTGGTATAAGTGAAGCAGCTAGATCCATAACGGCGCCACGGAGCTCTAAGATGACGGATTTTGATTCTTCAAGCTGGGAGATACGATTAAGGAGAGTGCATTTGATGGTGGATTGAGTAGAAACACTTAGATTGCGCCAAGTATTGCACAAGTCATCGTCAGCAGCAGCAGCAGCAAGCAACTTACTTAGGAGGACAGCACACTTTTCACGGGAATCAATGTTTTGTGAAGAGTTGAGGAAGTTACAAAGCTTAATAGCAAGAGACTCAGGATCCTTGTGCTTTATCATGTTCAACATTGACTTATTATTAGCCTCCGAATCATTTTCCTCGGAGCTCGACATCTGATCGGAAATAAAGGTTTCAAATGGCTCCGAGTCAGGCCCCAAAATCGCCTCCATCTGGGCAATCTGGAACTGAGTCAATGTTGTGCGCTACTGGAAATGTAGTTGTCCCTCACCAATGAGGGACAAAGTGCAAGTCAAAAGCTTACTTTATTCAAATTTTCATTTCACTCCATTTTATTTCCCACCATACTCAACTCTGTATCCATTACAGTAGAGAGAGATGACTATGGAGTTGTGAGAAAAAGAGAGAAAAGCAAGAAACAACTAACCCAAAAACACATATTTTGAATTTGTAACTGCTTTCAAAATATGTACAATGTGGGCTAGGTAGGATAAAACTTAAAAACATGAGCCATTTTTTATTATGGTGTGAAGTCACGTGTATTTTCTGATAATTCTTTCTTCAAAATACGCGCATCTAATAAAATTAAAACTTATTTTAAATCCACTAACTCTAGATATTCCTGAATTCATATTTAGTAGTAGTATGTATTGCCCATTAAGATATATAGAATCTTGTTTTCTTTCAATAAAAAGAAAAGCATAAGTCCACATAGATTCTAACTCGATTACACAAAAACTTTCCATTAATAGACATGAAAATTTAGCAAAGCAAAATTCAACACTACAAAAACAGAGCTCCCCAGTGAAAACAAATTTTAATTCCTTTGAATCTTAACTTGCTCTAAGATTGATTTCTGATGCAGGCCCAGGGGCGGATCTAGAGGGTAATATACGGGTTCCCGGGAACTCAGTAACTTTTCCATAGACCCTGTATTTTTATTAAATATCTATAAATATCTATTTGTGAACTCAGTTATTATTGTATATTAATTTGAAATTGCGACAGGAACCCATAAACTTAAAATCTTGGATCCGCCTCCGGATGCAGCTGGTTACTATGTTGTAACTCCATATAGTCCTTGTACTTCATTGGTATATAAGCTGGAGGGCTATTCTCACTTTGTACCAACGGGGAAGCAGGACTTACAACTGCATCAAGTGATGGGCCAATAGCCAATCTTTAGCTCTCTTAAGATCCTTCTTAGGTAAAGTTGTGAACCAACATGACGATGAGGTTTTAGGAAGTGACGAAGTATGATATTTGGACACAAGACTTGCATACAAGGCAGTAGACATATAAGACCTATACATTTTGAGCGTTGAAGCCAAGTAAACTATTCTTTAAAAGATTACTTTTCTCATTGGCTAATGCAAATATTTTATTTTATATATAATTTTTGTGAAAGTTTTTCGCAAATACTTGGACCAAATTGAATGAACATCTGCTCCTCTTGCATTATTATTATTACTAGTAACACACGTGTATGTCAAGTCTTGTAGTGAAACGATATCGTAAAACAATTAGTACTATAATATTAAAATAAATTAAAGCTTTAAAAGAAATAAAGTAAAAGTTCGTATGAATGACTAATGCAGATCATCATATGGTAATTTTTTTGTCGAGGTCAAAATGATTTGATATCATATAAACTTATAAATATGAATAATCAAAGTTTAAATCTGGGGAGAATGAGACGTCTTTTTAGTGTTTGCTACTATTTCGGTCACTGTCATTGTATGTTTTGTACACAATCAACTGGGTTGGTACCTTTTTTCCACTTGAATATGCATTTTTGGTTTACCATATGTGTTGTTGTACATATCTTGTTAAATTATTGTGTTGGAGACAAAACTCAATGTAACAAAGTAATATTCGAAGAATGTTAGTTATTCTGATTTATAAAAAAGTTATCTTGATGGTTTTCAAGTTTTTAGATATATTAGCAACACAATTTAATTGTGAATATGAGCAATGCCGATTGTGCTTACAAATATTTTACGTCTTACGGTGGTTGCCTTATTTTTAAGAAACTGCAACTTTTTTTTTTTTTTTTACAATCGCATACATATCAATAAGTTGTTAGCAAAAGAAAGTATAGTATTATTTTTGTACAATAATTTATTCATCATATGTCTTTTCTAGAATGGCAAGTACAAATATAATAATTATTTGTGATAACAAAACTTAATAGTTACCTTATTTACTTCTCGATATCCATGCAATATATTCTTTTCACAAGTTGTTCTTAATGATAATTTTAGTTTAACATAAGAGTAAATATAAATGTATTTGTTATAAAATGTAACATATGTACACATATGTTTGCATTGCGTGCACATATATAACACACAATTGTACATATACATGAAGGTGGTTCTATCTTTCTTTCAGTCAATTCAATAGGGAGAAGAAGTTCTAAAATTGGAGTTGTAAATTCAACAAAGAAAGAAAGCAATATACTTATTTATTTCTCAAGATGAATTGGCAAAATAGTTAAGGAGAATGTCATATTATTTTGTACAACCAGAAAAAGACCTATCAGAAAGCTAAAATGATAGATATTCTTTTTATGTCATTAACTGACTACCGGAACAAACCGTTTAAATATATACATGATTATTTATTTTTAGAAATGATTTCAAATTAAATTAGTTTCTATTTTACATTTTTCTTTCTACTTTTATGGTATCTAAATACCAAAAATCTTTTGATACTCTTTTTTTTTTCACATTATAGTTGTATTTTCTAATTTTCAATCATGAATTCTCAATATTTTTAGAAATTTACTTATGTCCGTACAAAATTCATATTATCAATGCAATTTAACATGCTAATTTTATTATTCAAAGTAATTACTTATATTATTTACTTTTTAGTGATCTAATAATGTAAAATTTTATACTATCAATTAAAAATTATACATTCGTTCAAATCTACCCCTAATTTAGACGGTTGGCCACGTGTCACAACCAAAATCAATTGACCCATCCCCAATTTAAAATATCCGATTCCTCTCTTATCTGACCCGACACCCGACACCCGACCCTAAAACCCCCAACCTAACATAACCCAGCGACACGACTCCATACTCCTCACCTCTCCACCCTTTCTCTCCTCTTCTCTTCCCTCACCGTATACCAAAATCGCCAGAAATCATGGCATTTCACCGAAAAATTTCTCTAGGTGGAACTAACCTCCACGGTACTAGCTTCCCCCTCTTCGTCTCCTTTCTCCTTCTCCATGTTTCTTCATTCAAACAGCGACCCCGTTTTACCATTGACTACCTCTACTCTCTCTCACTGTTTTCCCTCTTCTTCATTTTCATCCAGCATGATGGTATGGTGTCCATCTCATTCAAATGATTTGGCAGCCAATTTTGTTGACTTGGTTTGGTTTGGTAGCCAACCTTGTTGAATTGGTATGATTTGATAGCCAATTTTATTGACTTGGTTTCGTTTGGTAGCCAACCTTGTTGAAATTGTGAAAAGGGTGTGCAAATTGTCAAATATTGTAGGCTTTAAAGAGTGAGGTTTTGGCTATAAAAGGAGAGCTTTAACTCTCATTTCATCACACCAACAAAGAGAGAAAATAGAGAGAGCAAGATATTCCATAAACTATAAAAAAAATAGTTTGTGAAGAAAAATAGAGTGTGAGAGATATTGTAGTGAGGTGGAAAAAGCAAAAGAGTATTTATTTCTTTTGAGGGTGTAGTGGTCTTAGGAGTATTTTTACTCATTACTATGCAGTGTAAAATTCCTCGCTATAGTGATATCAGTTGCTCTTCTTGGCCGTGGTTTTTTCCTTATTCAGAAGGGTTTCCACGTAAAATCTTGGTGCCATTATTGTTGCCTTTCTATTCTTAATGATTTAACCATAACTTAGTGGTCCGCGTTTATCACTAATACCGTAAATATTATTTTTACGGGGTTTATTCCCAACAAGTGGTATCAGAGCCAAGGTTCTGTCTGAGTATGCTCTGTGGTTGCAGCACAGTCTGAACTTCCACATCAGAAAAGAATTACTTTGATCTCATGATAAATAGTAGTTGTATTTATGATAGACGATGGAAGCCAACACTAGTAGAATGGTTACTTTGAATGGCATAAATTATGCCATTTGGAAGGGCAAAATGGAAGATTTGCTCTATGTTAAGAATTTTCATCAACCTGTCTTCGCTACTATAAAGCCTGAAAATAAATCAGATGAAGAGTGGAATTTGTTATACAGGCAGGTTTGCGGCTTTATTAGAGAGTGGACTGACGATAATGTTTTGAACCATATTTCTGGGGAGACACATGCTTGGACCCTATAAGAGCACCTTGAAAGTCTATATGCTCGGAAAACTGGAAACAACAAGATGTTTCTAATAAAGCAGATGTTGGGTTTAAAATACCGTGATGGTTCCGCGATGACAGATCATCTCAATAATTTTCAGGGGATCATGAACCAGTTATCTGCTATGGGCATTAAATTTGATGAAGAAATTCAAGGCCTGTTTTTACTTGGTTCCCTACCAGATTCTTGGAAAATTCTTAGAACTTCATTATCAAATTCTGCTCCGGATGGTGTGATCTCTATGGATCTTGCCAAGAGCAGCCTCTTAAATGAATAGATGAGAAGAAAATCTCAAGGTTCCTCCTCATCAAATGTCTTGGTAACTGACTCTAGGGGGAGAAGCAAGAATCGGGGTTCTCAAAATAGAGAACATAATATAAGCAAATCCAGAAGCAGACTTAAAGATATTGAGTGTTATCATTGCGGGAAGAAAGGGCACACAAAGAAGTTCTGCCGGATTTTGAAAAAGGAGAATAGAGACAAGGAAGAACAAAAAGAAGATGGCAATCGTGTGGCCACTGTCACTACAGAAGATCTTGTTATTGTCCTTGATGCGGATCTGATAAATATTGCTTGTGATGAGTCTAGTTGGGTTGTGGACAGTGGTGCCGCATCTCATGTAACATCAAGGAAGGAATTTTTCTCATCATATACTCAAGGTGACTTTGGAACTTTGAGTATGGGTAATGAGACTGTATCTAGGGTGGCTGGTGTTGGAACGATTTGTTTGTACACTAGTATTGGAACTAAACTAGTTTTAAACAATGTAAAGCATGCACCTGATGTTCGTTTGCATTTGATCTCTGTTGGTATTTTGGATGATGAGGGATATGTTAGTACCAATGGTGCTGGAAAGTGGAAGCTCACTGTGACGACTCGGCCGCTTGTCTTAAGAATTAATACCCTGATCCCCTATTAACTATTTTTCCCAAGTTTATTTCTGCTATTTTGATTTGCCGGGATGTTCGGTTGTAAGTTTCGGAGAGTTTTGGGACACTTAGACCCTAAATGAGAGCTTAAGTGTTAGAAAGTTGACCGCAGTCGGAATAGTGTGAAGACGGCCTTGGAATGGAAATCCGATGTTTTCGTTAGCTCCTTTAGGTGATTTTGGGGTTAAGAGCGTGATCGAAATGTGTTTTGGAGGTCCGTAGCTAATCTAGGCATGAAATACCGAAAGTCAAATTTTGGAAGATTCCGGTTCGATAGTGAGATTTTTATCCGAGGGTCGGAATGGAATTTCGAGAGTTGCAGTAGTTCCGTTATGTCATTTGGGATGTGTGTGCAAAATTTCAGGTTATTCGGATGAGGTTTGATAGACTTTTTGATCGAAAGTGTGTTTTTAGAGTATTTGGAATTCTTAAGCTTGAATCCGATGAAAAATAGGTGTTTTAATGTTATTTTGAGCGTTCCGAAGGTTGGAACAAGTTTGAATGATGTTATGGGATATGTTCGTAGGTTTGGTTGAGGTCCAGGGGGCCTCGGGTGTGTTTCGGATGCTCAACAGGTCATTTTTAGAACTTGTTGAAATTGCTGAACTGATGGTATTTGGTTTCCTTCTCTACGATCGCAGCCTTCCCTCCGCGTTGTTCTTCGCGATCGTATTACTTTACTCGCGATCGCAGAAGTCAGCCCCTTCCTCCTTCGCGCTCGCAATTACTCTTCCGCGTTCGCATAGCAGAAATGGGAGCTGGTGGTTCATTGCCCTTTTACTCTTCGCGTTCGCGTGGCATCGACCCCGAACGCATAAGCTGGCTTTGTCCTCTTCTACGATTGCAAGCTTTTTATTGCGTTCGCATAGGCCAGCTCGAGGACCTTCAATTTTTTCTCTTCGCGATCGCATCCCTTTCCTTGCGATCGCATTGTACAAAATCTGGGCAGAGACATTAAAATCCCAATCTGAGGGTTTAAGCTTATTTTCATAATTTCGAATTTGGGAGCTCGGGATGGGCGATTTTTGAAGACTTTTGCACCCGGGCAACTTGGGTATGTGATATCTACCCAACTTAGATCAATTTTCATGATTCCTAACTTAAATCTAGCCTTTAAATTTTGAATTTGGTGGAAACATTTGGGAAAATTTGGATAAACTTCATAGGCCGAATTATTGGATTTTGATTGGGTTTTTGACGTCCTATTTGAGAGATTCTTACATGAATAGACTTGTGTGAGTGTGAGGATTCTGAAAATATAAATTTTACCCGATTCCGAGACGTGGGTCCGAGGGGCGTTTTGGTCATTTTATATAATTTCGCGTATTAGCTTAGAATTTGATTGTAGAATCAGCTTCTTGAAGTATTATTTACATTATGAAATGGAATTGAATGGATTTGGGCCATTTGGAGTCAGATACTCGTGGCAAAAGCGTGGTTTCGGGTTGATTTGAGCTTGTTCGAGGTAAGTGGCTTGTCTAACCTTGTGTGGGGGACCTTCCCCTTAGGATATGATATGTTTGATACTTGAAATGCCTTGTACGTTAGGTGACGAGCACGTACTTGAGCTAATTGTTGAAAACCCGGTGTTTCCTTAAGTTATTTCAATGGAATTCTTGTCCTGCTTTATTATACTTGTAAATTTAGCATGTTGTTAGTTAGAAAAACATGTTTAGTTGACTTAAATTGCCTATTTGCTTAAATTGCCTTGATTGCATTACTTGAAGCATGTTAGGCTAGGATTACTTATTGCTTGATATGAGACCTCCATTACTGAATATCTTCTTGTTGTTGGTGTGTATTTACATTGGGACTACGAATGTGGGATTCAGGTAGCTCCCCCTTGTTTGTTTACTTTGGGACTACGGGTTAGATTCCCGGTAGATCCCCCTGCATAGTTATATGGGACTATGGGACTGCACCCGGTAGATTCCTACAGTACTGGGTATTTACATTTTGGACTACGGATCGGGATTTCGGTAGATCCCCGCGCATTGATAGTTGGACTACGGGACGGTATCCCGGGAGATCCACTGGACAGTTGTAATAGGGACTACAGGACGGTATCCTGGGAGATCCTCGTTGTTACTATTGGTACTGAGCTGTATTTACTTCCGTGGTTACTCTATTTTTGTATAGTTGTTGTTACCCATATAACCTGTTTTATTTCATTGTTGTACTCATTTTTACTGCTTATTTCGTATTGTTGAAACTTTATATTATGTTTAACCTCAGTAGGGCCCTGACCTTCCTCGTCACTACCCGGCCGAGGTTAGGCTTGGCACTTACTGAGTACCGCTGTGGTATACTCATGCCTCTTCTGCGCATGTTTTTCGTGTGCAGATCCAGGTACCGCTGACCAGGTATATCTGCTGCGTCCACAGACCAAGGAGTTCCTTTCTATTCCTGCCTTAGTATTTAACCCTTCTATATCTTTCAGTTTTATTAGACATTATGGAGTTAGAGCCGTGTAGTATTTATCCTAGCTTATGATTTGTGGGGTTCCGGGTCTTGGATTTAGATGTTGGTTTTGAGACTTATATATATGGTGTATGCCGAGTGGTACATTTAGCACTATTATTGCTTTATTTCTGTTCTTAGATCATTTTATTTTTGCAAGTTTGGTTATCTTCCGCAATTTAGGCTTACTTAGTCGTAGAGACTAGGTGCCGTCACGATGGTTCACGGAGGGCGAACCGGGGTCGTGACAAGTTGGTATCAGAGCTCTAGGTTCATAGGAGTCACGAATCACAAGTCGGTTTATTAGAGTCTCGTTGATCGGTACAGAGACATCTGTACTTATCTACGAGAGGCTATGTAACTGTTAGGAAAATTCCACTTCATTTGATTTCCTTCTCGTGCGATATTTTTGATATCACAACTAAACTTCTGTCTTTCTATTCTCTCACAGATGGTGAGGACACGTGCTATACAAGGGGATCAGGCACCTGCGCCCCCTACTGCAACCGTCAGAGGCCGGGGCCGGGGTAGAGGCCGAGTACGCGCATGTGGTTCAGCCAGGGCACCTGCGCGAGCTGCTGCCGAGGTACCACCAGCAGTTCCAGCTGGAGTCCAGGCACCTGACATGCCTACTACTGCTACTACTACTCCAACTCTTCAGGAGACTCTGGCACATTTCATGAGCATGTACACCACTTTGGCTCAGGCAGGGTTGCTTCCCTTTGCTGCAGCCACATCCCAGGCCGAGGGAGGAGCACAGACTCCCACCGCCCGCACTCCTGAGCAGCGAGTGCATGTTGAGCAGGTCCCTGAGATTATTCCTGTACCTCCTGCAGTACCAGTTCAACCCGAGGACAGGGCAGCGACTTCCGAGGACGAGAAGCTGAGGCTTGAGAGGTTCACGAAGTACAAGTCTCATGTATTCAGTGGTCTAGCATCAGAGGATGCTTTAGGATTTCTTGATGAGTGTTACCGCATTATCCGTACCATGGGTATCTCAGGATCTAGCGGGGTTTCTTTCACTACCTTCCAGCTTCGAGGGGCCGCCTATGAGTGGTGGCATACCTATGAGTTAGACAGTCCAGATGAGGCTGCTTCACTGACTTGGGCTCAGTTTTCAGATCTGTTCCTGAGGGAGTATGTTCCTCAGAGCCTTAGGGACGCATGGCGCAGAGTTTGAGCATTTGCGCCAGGGTACTATGACCGTTTTAGAGTATGTTGTCTGTTACACTAGTTTGGGTAGGCATGCACCAGCCTTGGTTTCTACTGTACGTGAGAGGGTTCGCCGGTTTATAAGGGCCCTATTCCCAGCATCAGATCTAGCATGGCTCGTGAGTTGGAGATGGATATCTCTTATCAGCAGGTGGTGAGCATTGCTAGGATGATTGAGGGTATGCGTGCTAGGGAGAGAGAGGAGAGGGAGGCCAAGAGGTCTCGAGAGTCGGGCCATTATTCTGGTGCCCGTACCCCAGCTGCAGGTCGTCATGGTAGGGGTTATAAGAGTTTCCCTGTTTATTCAGCTCTTCCAGCAGCTAGTAGTGCTCCAGCTCCTCCTAGGCCTCAGGAGCCTTATTATGCACCTCCAGTTTCTAGCGCGCCTCCTGCGCGAGGTGCTTTCAGAGGTTAGTCCAGCAAACCTGGCCCGAGCTAGTCACAGCCACCATGTCCTACTAGAGCTTGTTTTGAGTGTGGTGACACACGCCATATGGTGAGGGATTGCCCCAGACTTGGGAGGGGTGCACCTCCACAGACTTCTCAGCCACAACGTGCCCCGTAGAGTTCTCAGGATATGATTACAGCTCCAACTGCTACCCCACCTGCTCAGCCAGTTAGAGGTGTAGGTCGGGGAGGTAGAGGTCGCCCTCGAGAGGGAGGCTAGGCTAGATACTATGCTCTTCCTGCTCGTACCGAGGTTGTTGCCTCTGATTCTGTCATCACAGGTATTATATTGGTCTGCCACAGAGATGCATCGGTTATATTCGATCCAGGCTCTACTTACTCTTATGTGTCTTCTTATTTTGCTCCGCATTTGGGTGTACCTTGGGATTCTTTGAGTTCCCCTATTTATGTTTCTACTCATGTGGGAGATTCACTTGTTGTGGACCGCGTTTATCGGTCATGTTTGGTTACTCTCCGTGGTTTTAAGACCAAAGCCGATTTATTGTTGCTCAGCATGGTGGACTTTGATATTATCTTGGGCATTGACTGGTTGTCGCCCCATTTTGCTATTCTTGATTGTCACGCCAAAACTGTGATGCTGGCTGTGCCAGGTGTACCGCGTGTTGAGTGGAGAGGTACCTTAGATCACACTCCCAGTATAGTTATTTCTTTCCTTAAGGCTCAGTGTATGGTTGAGAAGGGGTGTGACGCGTATTTAGCTTATGTGAGAGATACCAGTATTGATACCCCTTCAATTGATTCAGTCCCAGTAGTACGGGATTATCCCGATGTGTTTCCAGCTGACCTTCCAGGCATGCCGCCTGATAGAGATATTGATTTTGGCATTGATTTGTTGCTGGGCACTCAGCCCATTTCTATTCCTCCGTATTGTATGGATTCTCCTTAGTTGAAGGAGCTGAAGGAGTTGAAGGATCAGTTGCAGGAATTGCTTGATAAGGGTTTTATTTTGCCCAGTGTTTCACCTTGGGGTGCCCCTGTCTTGTTCGTGAAGAAAAGGGATGGTTCTATGCGTATGTGTATTGATTATCGCCAGTTGAACAAGGTTACAGTGAAGAACTACTACCCTTTGCCTCGTATTGATTATTTGTTTGACCAGCTTCAGGGCGCACAGGTGTTTTCTAAGATTGATTTGCGCTCAGGTTACTATCAATTGAAGATTCGGGAGCCAGATATCCCGAAGACTGCTTTTCGGACTCGGTATGGTCATTACGAGTTTCTTGATATGTTATTTGGGTTGACCAATGTCCCAGCAGCTTTTAGGCATTTGATGCATAGTGTATTCCGGCCGTATCTTGACTCTTTTATCATTGTCTTTATTGATGACATTCTGGTATATTCCCGGAGTCGGGAAGATCATGAGCAGCACCTGAGGAAAGTGCTTCAGACTCTGAGGGAAAAGAAATTATATGCAAAGTTTTCAAAATGTGAGTTTTGGTTGGATTCCGTGGCATTCTTAGGCCACGTGGTATCGAGTGAGGGTATTCGGGTGGATCCAAAGAAGGTAGAGGCAGTGTAGAGTTGTCCCAGACCATCCTCAGCTATAGAGATCCGCAGTTTCCTTAGTTTAGCGAGCTACTACCGTCGTTTTGTGGAGTGTTTTCATCGATTGCAGCCCCTATGACTAGACTGACCCAGAAGGGCGCTCCGTTCCAGTGGACAGAAGAGTGTGAGGCGAGCTTTCAGAAGCTCAAGACAACTTTGACTACGACCCCAGTTTTGATATTGCCTACAGGTTCAAGGTCTTATACTATCTATTGTGATGCATCGAGAGTTGGCCTTGGAGCGGTATTGATGCAGAACGGTAGGGTGATTGCCTACGCATCCAGATAGTTGAAGATATACGAGAAGAATTATCCTGTCCATGATCTTGACTTAGCTGCCATTGTTCATGCCCTAAAGGTTTGGCACCATTATCTATACGGTGTGCCTTGTGAGATTTATACTGATCATCGGAGCTTGCATCATTTGTTCAAGCAAAAGGATCTAAATTTGCGCCAGAGGAGGTGGTTAGAGTTGCTAAAGGATTATGACATTACTATTCTGTATCACCCAGGCAAGGCCAATGTGGTGGCCGATGCTTTGAGTCGCCGGGCAGAGAGTTTGGGGAGTTTGGCTTACCACCAGCATCAGAGAGGCCTATGGAGATGGATGTTCATGCCTTAGCCAGCCAGTTTGTGAGATTGGATCTTTCAGAGCCTAGACGGGTTCTAGCTTGTGTGGTTTCTCGGTCTTCCTTATTTGATCGTATCAGGGAGCGGCAGTATGATGACCCTCATTTGCTTGTCCTTAAGGACAAGGTTCAGCATGGTGATGCCAGCTATGTGACCATTGGCGAGGACAGAGTATTGAAGCTGCAGGGTCGGGTTTGTGTACCCAATGTTGATGGGCTTTGGGAGCTGATTCTAGAGGAGGCCCACAGTTCGTGGTATTCCATTCATCCGGGTGCCGTGAAGATGTATCAGGACTTGAGGCAGCACTATTGGTGGAGGTGGATGAAGAAAGATATAGTTGGGTTTGTAGCTTGGTGCCTCAACTGTCAGCAGGTGAAGTATGAGCACCAGAGGCCGGGTGGATTGCTTCAGCAGATAGAGATTCCGGAGTGAAAGTGGGAGCGGATCACCATGGACTTCGTATCTGGGCTCCCACGGACTTTGAAGAAGTTCGATGCCATTTGGGTTAATGTGGATCGGCTGACCAAGTCCGCTCATTTCATTTCTGTGTGTACTACTTATTCTTCGAAGCGGTTGGCGAAGATTTATATCCGAGAGATCGTTTGTCTGTATGGTATTCCAGTTTCTATCATTTTGGATAGAGGTACTCAGTTTACATCACGGTTCTGGAGGGTCGTTCAGCATGAGTTGGGTACTCGGGTAGAGTTGAGTACAACATTTCACCCTCAAATGGACGGGCAGTCCGAGCGCACTATTCAGATTCTTGAGGATATGCTCAGTGCGTGTGTGATCGAGCTTGGAGGATCTTGGGATCAGTTCTTTCCTTTGGCAGAGTTTGCGTACAACAATAGCTATCAGTCCAACATTCAGATGGCACCGTACGAGGCCTTATATGGTAGGCGGTGTAGATCTCTGATGGGTTGGTTCAAGCTGGGTGAGGCTAGATTATTGGGCACCGACTTAGTTCAGGATGCTTTGGAGAGAGTCAAGGTGATTGAGGATAGACTCCGTACAGCCCAGTCCAGACAGAAGAGCTATACGTACCGGAAGGTTCATGATGTTTCCTATTTGGTTGGAGAGTGAGTTCTGCTTCGGGTTTCACCTATGAAAGGCGTTATGAGATTTGGGAAGAAAGGGAAGTTGAGTCCGAGATTTATTGGCCCTTTTGAGATATTGAGGCGAGTTGGGGAGGTTGCTTATGAGCTTGCCTTAGCTCCCATCCTAGCAGGAGTTCATCCGATATTTCATGTTTCGATGCTCCGTAGTATCACGGTGATCCGTCGCACGTGTTGGATTTCAGCTTAGTCCAGTTGGACAAGGATCTATCTTATGTTGAGGAGCCAGTGGCAATATTGGACAGGAAGGTTAGAAAGCTGAGGTCAAAGAACATTGCATCAGTGAAGGTTTAGTGGCGGGGTCAGCCGGTCAAGGAAGCGACCTGGGAAACCGAGCAGGATATGCGCAGCCGTTACCCTCATCTTTTAACTACTTAAGGTATGTCTCTATGCTCGTTCGAGGATGAACGAACGTTTAAGTGTAGGAGGATGTGACGGCCCGGCCGGTTGTCTTAAGAATTAATGCCTCGATCCCCTATTAACTGCTTTCCCCAAGTTTATTTAAGCTATTTTGATTTGCCGGGATGTTTGGTTGTAAGTTTCAGAGAGTTTTGGGACACTTAGTCCCTAAATGAGAGCTTAAGTGTTGGAAAGTTGACCATAATCAGAACAGTGTGAAGACGGTCTCGGAATGGAAATCCGATGGTTCTGTTAGCTCCGTTAGGTGATTTTAGGGTTAAGAGCATGATTGGAATATGTTTTGGAGGTCCGTAGCTAATCTACGCTTGAAATGCCGAAAGTCAAATTTTGGAAGATTCCGGTTCGATAGTGAGATTTTTATTTCGAGGGTCAGAATGGAATTCCGAAAGTTGCAGTAGTTCCATTATGCCATTTGGGATGTGTGTGCAAAATTTTAGGTCATTCGGACGAGGTTTGATAGACTTTTTGATCGAAAGTGTGTTTTTAGAGTTTTTGAAATTCTTAAGCTTGAATCCGATGAAAAATAGGTGTTTTAATGTTGTTTTGAGCGTTCCGAAGGTTGGAACAAGTTTTAATAATGTTATGGGATATGTTCGTAGGTTTGGTTGAGGTCCCTGGGGCCTCGGGTGTGTTTCGAATGCTCAACGGATCATTTTTAGAACTTGTTGAAATTGCTGAACTGCTGGTATCTGGCTTCCTTCTCTGCGATCGCAGCCTTCCCTCCGCGATCGCGTAGTGTATTTTCTGAGGGGGCCTAAGTTGTTCTTCGCGATCACATTACTTTACTCACGATCGCAGAAGTCAGCCTCTTTCTCCTTCGCGTTCGCAATTACTCTTCCGCGTTCGCATAGTAGAAATGGGAGCTGGTGGTTCATTGTCCTTTTTACTCTTCACGTTCGCGTGGCTTCGACCGCGAACGCATAAGCTGGCTTTGTCCTCTTCTGCGATCGCAAGCCTTCTATTGCGTTCGCATAGGCTAGTTCGAGGACCTTCAATTTTTCCTCTTCGCGATCGCATCCCTTTCCTTGCGATCGCATTGTACAAAATCTGGGCAGAGACATTAAAATCCCAATCCGAGGGTTTAAGCTTATTTTCATAATTTCGAATTTGGGAGCTCAGGAGGGGCGATTTTTGAAGACTTTTGCACCTGGGTAACTTGGGTAAGTGATCTCTACCCAACTTAAATCATTTTGCATGATTCCTAACTTAAATCTAGCCTTTAAATTTTGAATTTGGTGGAAACATTTGGGAAAAATTGGATAAACTTCATAGGCCGAATTATTGGGTTTTGATTGGGTATTTGACATCCGATTTGAGATATTCTTACATGACTAGACTCGTGTGAGTGTGTGGATTCTGAAAATATAAATTTCACCCAATTCCGAGACGTGGGTCCGAGGGGCATTTTGGTCATTATTCATAATTTCGCGTATTAGCTTAAAATTTGATTGTACAATCAGCTTCTTGAAGTATTATTTACATGATGAAATGGAATCGAATAGATTTGGGCCATTTGGAGTCGGATACTCGTGGCAAAAGCGTGGTTTCGGGTTGATTTGAGCTTGTTCGAGGTAAGTGGCTTGTCTAACCTTGTGCATGGGACCTTCCCCATAGGATATGATATGTTTGATACTTGAAACGCCTTGTATGTGAGGTGACGAGCACGTACTTGAGCTAATTGTTGAAAACCCGGTGTTTCCTTAAGTTATTTCAATGAAATTCTTGTCCTGCTTTATTGTACTTGTAAATTTAGCATGTTGTTAGTTAGAAAAGCATGTTTAGTTGACTTAAATTGCCTATTTGCTTAAATTGCCTTGATTGTATTACGTGAAGCATGTTAGGCTAGGATTACTTGTTGCTTGATATGAGACCTCCATTACTGAATATCTTCTTGATGTTGGTGTGTATTTACACTGGGACTACGGATGTGGGATTCCGGTAGCTCCCCCTTGTTTGTTTACTTTGGGACTACGGGTTACATTCCCAGTAGATCCCCCTGCACAGTTATATGGAACTACGGGACTACACCCGGTAGATTCTCACACTGGGTATTTACATTTTGGACTACGATCGGGATTCTGGTAGAACCCCGCGCATTGATAGTTGGACTACGGGACGGTATCCCGGGAGATCCACTGGACAGTTGTAATAGGGACTACAGGATGGTATCCTGGGAGATCCTAGTTGTTACTATTGGTACTGAGCTGTATTTACTTCTGTGGTTACTCTGTTTTTGTATATTTGTTGTTGCCCGTATAACCTGTTTTATTTCACTGTTATACTCATTTTTACTACTTATTTCATACTGTTGAAACTGTATATTATGTTTAACCTCAGTAGTTCCTTGACCTTTCTCGTCACTACCCGACCAAGGTTAGGCTTGGCACTTACTGAGTACCGCTGTGGTGTACTCATGCCTCTTCTGCGCATGTTTTTTATGTGCAGATCCAGGTACCGCTGATCAGGTCTATCATCCTTGAGGGAGGCGACTACTTAGAGACTCCGAGGTACATCTTCCGCGTCCGCAGACCAAGGAGTCCCTTTTTATTCCTGCCTTAGTATTTAGCCCTTCTGTATCTTTCAGTTTTATTAGACATTCTGGAGTTAGAGTTGTGTAGTATTTATCCTAGCTTGTGATTCGTGGGGTTCCGGGTCTTGGATTTAGATGTTGGTTTTGAGACTTATATATATATGGTGTATGCCGAGTGGAACATTTAACACTATTATTGCTTTATTTCTGTTCTTAGATCGTTTTATTTCCGCAAGTTTGGTTATCTTCCGCAATTTAGGCTTACCTAGTCGTAAAGACTAGGTGTCGTCACGATGGTTCACGGAGGGCGAACCGGGATCGTGACACTAACTAAGGGTTCCATGATTGTGGCTCGTAGGGAAAAGTGTCGTGGTCTATATTGGACTACGGCCTCTACCTGTGTTGATATGGTGAATGTCGTTGAAAACAATAACACTTCAACGTTATGGCATAAGAGGCTTAGCCATATTAGCGAGAAAGGGCTAAATGTTTTGCCAAGAAGAAATTATTGTCAAATTTTAAAAGTGCAAAATTAGAAAAATGTGAGCACTGCTTGGCTGGAAAACAAAAAAGAGTTTCTTTCCAGTCTCATCCTCCTTTAAGAAAGACAGAGTTGCTTGAGTTGGTGCATTCAGATTTATGTGGTCCAATGAAGATAAGGACTTTGGGTGGTGCACTTTATTTTGCTACCTTTATTGATGATTTCTCAAGGAAACTTTGGGTCTACATCTTGAAGACTAAAGACCAAGTGTTGGGTGTCTTTAAGCAGTTTCAGGCTTCAGTTGAAAGAGAAACTGGAAAGAAGCTGAAGTGTATTCGTACTGATAACGGTGGTGAATATTGTGGACCGTTTGACGAATACTGCAAGCAACAAGGTGTCAGACACCAGAAGACTCCTCCTAAGACTCCTCAGCTTAATGGTTTAGCAGAAAGGATGAACAGGACCTTGATGGAAAGAATCATATGTTTTCTTTCTGAAGCAAAGTTGTCGAATTCCTTTTGGGGTGAGGCTTTGTTGACCGCCGCACATGTTATTTATTATCCCTTGCATTTGCTTTGCAAAGCGATGTTCCAAACAGAGTTTGGTATGGCAAGGATGTTTCCTATGACCACTTGAAAGTGTTTGGTTGCAAAGCTTTTATACATGTGCCTAAAGATGAGAGGTCAAAATTAACTGCCAAGACAAGGCAGTGCATCTTCATTGGCTATGGCCTTGATGAGTTTGGTTACAGGCTATATGATCCAATTGAGAATAAGGTCGTGAGAAGCCGTGATGTTATCTTCGTGGAGGATCAAACCATTGAAGATATTAACAAAGCGGAGATGCTAAAATCTCCAAGTTCTGAAGGTTTAGTTAATCTTGATCAAGTTCCTCATACAAATGCGGATGACGTTGGTGGGCTCAATGATGATGGTGATGCCCAGAACCATATTCCATATCAGCATATTGATGGTGATGGTGATAACAATGCTAATGTTGATGAGGCAGATGCTCCTACTCACGAAGCTGTGGATGAGTTAGATATTCCACTCAGGAGGTCTTCTAGACCTCGTATTCCTTCCTCCCGTTATTCACCCAATAAGTATGTATTACTCACTGATGGGGGAGAACCTAAATGTTATGCGGAGGCCATAGAGGATGAGCACAAGGATCAATGGATTGAAGCCCTGCAAGATGAGATAAAATCTCTGCATGAGAACCATACTTATGAGTTGGTGAAATTGCCTAAGGGCATGAGAGCTTTGAAAAACAAGTGGGTGTTCAAAGTTAAAGCTGAAGAACATAGTTTGAAGCCCAGATACAAAGCTAGATTGGTTGTCAAGGGATTTGGTCAAAGGAAAGGTATTGACTTTGACGAAATATTTTCTCCTGTCGTGAAAATGTCCTCCATTCGGACAGTTCTTGGTTTGACTACTAGTCTTGATTTGGAGATTGAGCAGATGGATGTGAAGACTGCTTTTCTTCACGGTGACTTAGAAGAGGAGATTTATATGGAACAAGCTGAGGGCTTCAAGGCAAAAGGTTAAGAAAATCTTATATGCAAACTTAAGAAGATTCTATATGGATTAAAGCAAGCTCCCAGACAGTGGTACAAGAAGTTTGAGTCTGTTATGGAGGAGCAAGGCTACAAGAAAACTTCTTCAAATCACTGTGTGTTTGTACAAAGATTTTCTGATGATGACTTTATCATCCTCTTGCTATATGTGGATGATATGTTCATTGTGGGCAGAAATGCTTCCAAGATTGACAAGTTGAAGAAACAGTTGAATAAGTCTTTTGCAATGAAAGACTTGGGTCATGCTAAGAAAATTTTGGGCATGAGAATTACTCGTTCGAGAAACGAAAGGAAGCTTTACTTGTCACATGAGAAGTACATAGAACGTGTACTGGAGCGCTTCAATATGAAAAGTGCTAAGTTGGTTCGCACACCCCTTCCTGGTCATCTGAAGTTGAGCAAGAAGATGTGTCCAACAACAACGGAGAAAAAAAAGAGAATGGCCAAGATTCCTTATTCCTCTGCTGTCGGAAGTTTGATGTATGCAATGGTATGCATTCGACCAGATATTGATCATGCAGTCGGTGTTGTTTGCAGATTTCTCGAAAATCCAGGAAAAGAGCATTGGGAAGCTGTAAAGTGGATACTCAGGTATCTAAGAGGAAGCTCACATGAATGCTTATGTTTTGGAGGATCAAATCCAATTTTGAAGGGCTATACAGATTCTGATATGGCAAGTGACCTTGATAACAGAAAATCCATTACTGGATATTTGTTTACTTTTTCAGGGAGAGCTATATCATGGCAGTCGAAGTTGCAGAAGTGTGTCGCACTATCTACAACTGAAGCGGAGTATATTGCGGCTAATGAAGCTGGCAAAGAGATGATATGGCTCAAGAGATTTCTTCAAGAACTTGGATTGCGACATATGGAGTATGTTTTCTATTGCGACAGTCAAAGTGCAATAGACCTGAGCAAAAACTCCATGTACCATGCGAGAACAAAACACATCGACGTCAGATATCATTGGATTCGTGAGCAAGTGGAGAACGAATCAGTTCAAGTCAAAAAGATTCAACAAGTGAAAATCCTGCAGATATGTTCACCAAGGTAGTACCAAGAGACAAGTTCGAGCTATGCAAAGAACTTGTCGGCATGAACTCAAACTAGAAGACAATGCTACCTCCTCTAGATGAATGAGACTGGAGGGGGAGATTGATATGGTGTCCATCTCATTCAAATAATTTGGTAGCCAATTTTGTTGACTTGGTTTGGTTTGGTAGCCAACCTTGTTGAATTGGTATGATTTGGTAGCCAATTGTATTGAGTTGGTTTGG
Organism: Nicotiana attenuata; assembly: GCF_001879085.1. Classification (NCBI taxonomy): domain Eukaryota; kingdom Viridiplantae; phylum Streptophyta; class Magnoliopsida; order Solanales; family Solanaceae; genus Nicotiana; species Nicotiana attenuata. The sequence continues at coordinate 109,255 of NW_017671151.1, read as the reverse complement.
TTTGGTAGCCAACCTTGTTGAAATTGTGAAAAGGGTGTGCAAATTATCAAATATTGTAGGCTTTAAAGAGTGAGGTTTTGGCTATAAAAGGAGAGCTTTAACTCTCATTTCATCACACCAACAAAGAGAGAAAAGAGAGAGAGCAAGGTATTCCATAAACTATAAGAAAATAGTTTGTGAAGAAAAATAGAGTGTGAGAGATATTGTAGTGAGGTGGAAAAAGCAAAAGAGTGTTTATTTCTTTTGAGGGTGTAGTGGTCTTAGGAGTATTTTTACTCGTTACTACGCAGTGTAAAATTCCTCGCTATAGTGATATCAGTTGCTCTTCTTGGTCGTGGTTTTTCCCTTATTCAGAAGGGTTTCCACGTAAAATCTTGGTGTCATTATTGTTGCATTTATATTCTTGATGATTTAACCATAACTTAGTGGTCCGCGTTTATCACTAATACCGTAAATATTATTGTTACGGGGTTTATTCCCAACACATGAAGACCGGCAAGATCTACGGATCCTGATTAAAAACGGGAAAAACGCCACTGCCTTACCCCCTCCTTCATTTTCTTTTACTGATCATTTTCTCTTTCTTCTTTGCAAGTTGTTATATCTAAAAACATAAGATCAGTTAGATTTAAAGAAGCTTTGAAGGCATTAAAAATCCTTGCCAGCAAGTATAGCAGCAGTAATGTATGTATGGCTGGTCATTCACTTGGAGCTGGCTCGCTCTTCAAGTGGCAAAATCATTAGCCAAAAAAGAAATCTATGTAAAGCCACATTTGTTTAATGCACCTTCAACTTCACTTGCTATGAAAAAGGCTCAAAGCACTACTTCCGGCGAGATAGTCGTGTCTGGTGGAGTTATGTTAGGTGGGAGGTTTAGGGTCGGGTAACGAGCCGAAAAATAGAGGATCGGGTATTTTAAATTGGGGATGGGTCGTCAATTGAGTCTGGTAGTGATATGTGGTCAGCCGTCTAAATTAGGGGTAGATTTGAACAAAAGTATAACGGTAAGGACACAATTGATCAAATAGTATAACGAAAGATACTTTTAAATAATATTTGATAATACAAGAATATTTCTGAAATTATACATATGCATCCATTGTTACGGACTACTTTAATGTATTAATGATACTTTATGGAATGCTAGATACTAAAGGAAGGGTTCAATCAACAAAATCTTATGGGTGCTATAATAAAATGTCATATCAATATATATTTTTTGGGTCAAACATAGTAATAATATGGGATTATGTGACCATAATTTAAGTGTTCTATCTTAGCCAATAGCTTCTTAATCCTTCCATATTAGCATTATTCAACATAATTATAATATCTTTCATATTAAATATTTTAATATTTAGGACCTGAAAATTAACTAAGATTTTTTTTATTTGAACTATGTCAAAATTTTCACATCAGTACTTTAAATAAATTAACTTTTAATTACCTTATATAATTATTTTCTTATTTGAACGATGTAACATAATTTTATCTCTTTTAAGTTTTATTAAATAATTAAAATTTGGAATGAGATTATATTAATAATTTGAATCAACAAAAAATAAATTAGTGTTTTTTTAATATGAAAGCCTAATAATTAAGTTTAAAAATTCACTGCAATTATTTATCATATTTATCGTATTAACTAAAATTATTTTTCAAGTTGAAAAAACTCTTAGGATGCCTAAATTGGTTTTCATAAAATTAGTATTAGCAGTGAAAGAAAATAAAAAAATAGAAAAATTAGCATGAAAGGTTTTATAGAAAACTCTTTTTAACTCTATATAT
>NW_017671151.1:93123-107447 GCF_001879085.1 Nicotiana attenuata | reverse complement strand
TATATATATATATATATATATATATATATATATATATATGTATGTATATATATATATATATATATTATATTTAATAGGAGTAATACTTACACGATTTTCTAAAAAGTCGCATACCTTATTATATGTTCTTTCATTGTAGTCGTTTTTTTCTTTTCGATTATTAAGGGCCAACAATAAATGGTTATAATCTTGACTATTAGAAAATGTCTTCTAAAATTAACACCAAGCAAATTCTTTATGTAAAGAAAGTACCAAAAGAAACAGCCTTTACATCTAATGGTAGTTAGCAAAGAAAATCGCTCATTTAAAAATAAAAAAAAGTGCAGAAGTAATTAGAGACTCCATCTCCATGTGATATCTTTAGGGAGATAGTATTTGAAAAGACTCAAAATTATAGCATTCATACCTTGAGATTCAAGAAAATCTATTATTTATAGTTGTCATACTTCACTAAAATATACCTAGACGTATCGTATCCTTCATCTTCCAATGAATATGTGAATAATCAAATAGTCTAAACTACTTATATACACGTTATCTTGATGTAATATGGCAACTAATTCAGCAATAAACAAACCCCTGTTGGTTTCTCTATACTCTTTGGTGTATAGGTCGAAATTTGGACGACTACGACCGTTACCGAGCATAGCAAAGAACGAGGTCCTTACAATACAGCGTCCTTCGATCGTTATGAAGAGTGACAACTAATAGTGGCTAGAGAACGCACGACGTCTGTAGTAATGTTAGCATGATAGGGAACAATGGGAATATGCCTTTCGGATATTCCTTGTGTTGTACCTTTTTTAGGGTAAAAAGGGGGATTGTCCCCTATATTACAGATCAAAAATCATTAGATCATCCTGGGTCTTGACTAATTGCATTCATTGCTATATTCTCTTACATTTGAAATACTCGCATTTATAAATAATTATTTGGTTCCAACATACTAAGAAGCATCATTCACCTTGTCTTTCTCTTACACTATTCAATCTAGATTTTACTACACTTAGCTGAGATTTACCTCTTCATCTTCATTAATTGATTTAATCAAAAAGGTTTAAATATCTTTTGGGTCAAAGAATTTGGCGTCGTCTTTGGGGAGCTAAGATTTTAGTTTCATCTAGCTTTGCATAAACTAACCCTCGAAAGAGATAATCGCCTATTCCTAGCTTTGCACAAGTTAACAATGACAAGGAAAGGAGATGCAAGGCTGAAAGCAATAGTAGGTGTTTCAACCAACCTCCTAAACACCATCGACGAAGACAGCATGGAGGAGAATAAAAACGGAACACCAAATGCCACTCCTAGAGGATAATCTTCACCTCCCCCACATGAAAGTGTAACCGCTTCGTGCGAGAAGGAAGCCTCCACATCTGCAACAGGAGAAGCACCACCAGCTGTGAAAAGGCTGTTAGAAGAGTGGCTTACAAACACTCTGAGAAACATACTTGATAAACCCATTCAAAGGGATATCGGAGGCACATTACACGCAGATGCCGCAACAGTCGCCGGCGAACTAGAAACTCCACGCACAGTAACACTCATATTGTTGTTGATGCAGGCAACGACGCACTCGCAACCATCCTAAATAAAATGGAGGAAATGGAAAATGAGAACAAGGCGCTCCATGATCAGATGAGGGAGCATCAAGAAAGGGTTGATAAAATACCGGGCGCTCCGAAGTTGCTACCAAAACGGGACGTCGGTCGATTCGTCGAGCAACCATACAATGAAGGGGCATCCCCCCACGCCATTCCAAAAACCTTCAAAATGCCACCATACTTGAAAATATATGATGGTACTACGGACCCGGAAGATCACATAATCCACTACATCACATCCATAAAAGGCAACGATCTATCGAAAGAACAAGTGTTATCGGTGCTGCTGAAAAAGTTCGGTGAAACCCTGAGAGGGGGAGCGCTGACTTGGTACTCACAATTGCCAGCACGACCATATCCCGAGAGGAATCTCTCACCTGTACCGGTAGAGCACGACCCTCTAGGGCGGACTCCTCCAAGGCAAATTGCATTCCTGCCGAGGCGACGACTTGGAGAAATGCAGGAACTGGGGCCCTCCACCTAGAAGCTCCACGACCTATCATCACAAAAAGTCATATCAATATATAATGGCATACAACCGAAAAGCGGTGTAGAGAAAAACACTTACCAGACAAGACCTTCGGCCCAAAATGTTTCATAAAAGCGGGCCAGTCTCGAGTCTCCACTCTGTGAGCCAGTAAACGGGATACCCAGTCCCTTATACCGGCAATGGGATGGGGTGTATGCCCCACATCTGCAAAAGAAAGCCGAACAAAAAAACAAAAAAAAAGAGTACAAAAGTTACGGCACCTACAATTATTATTCCACCGCTCTGGGAATCCAGCGGGGTCCAACACAATATGTTCAGTTCTGACAAAGAAATACTTATGCCAAAACTTACGGCTCGTCCGGTCGTCAGTTCCGATGACCAGCCCTTTGGTTCCACTGTGCCTCAAGTTTACCATAGTACCACTAGCGGAAAACAAGTGCAAAAGATGGTGAATATCGACTTCGCACCCCGCCAACTCTGCATATTTTGTCAACACCAAAATATTTTATACGTGTACGGAGAGAGCTGCACTGGGAAAACTCGATAAAATCGATAGAATTCTTCTGCTAATGGAAGAAAAGGGAAGGAATGACCGATTACAAAAGGATATTCATAAAAAGCACAGTACTCCGGTCAATGGACCTCCACGAGGTCCCTCCCCCCCGGAAGCATCTCGAAGTGGGGGGGATTCTATACTTGGTACGTAAGGCATTTATATGGGCCTGCCCGGTTTCAGATAATACCAGGGTGGGAGTAGGAGCAGGGTCCTTAAGAAAGTCACTTCGAGACATAGGGTGTCTCGGTAACAACTCATCTACGGTGGGAAAACTATCCCCTTCCCCAGCCGTCGCGTCCTCACCACCAGTAGGAAGCGCCACGGATAACGGAGTGGCGTTAGAAATCCCCTTACGTGATCGGTGTGTTCTAGGCATGTCTATGGAGGAAGATGTGTTAATGAAACGAAAGAGACTAAGAAAAATGAACAGGAAAGAGGAAATGAAGAAAATCGCAAAAGCAACAACAACAATCCAGTATAATCCCACAAGTGGGGTCCGGGGAGGGTAATATGTACGCAGACCTTACCCCTACCCCGAGGGGCAGAGAGGGTATTTCCAGGAGACCCTCGGCTCAAGAAAGCACAAGAGACGATATGTTAGTACTATCAATAAATTCATAATAAAATAACATAAATAAACATAAAATAACAAAATAACAGCAATATAAGAAATATATGAAATATGAAAAAGATGGAAGGTATACTAATATCCAACAGATAAATCCCTGCATCAGTAGCTGATTAGTAGCATCCTAAGACTAATTCCTTACTGGCTAGTCCAAATCTAGTGCGCTGTAGAAATATCCATAACTTCCCCTTAGCCTACAACCTTAATGCTCGACCTCCACAATTCCCTGTCAAGGGGCCATGTCCTCAGTAATCCTAAGACGCGTCATGTCCTGCCTGATCACCTCTCCCCAATACTTCTTAGGTCTCCCTCTACCTCTCCTCATGCCCACCACAGCCAGTCGCTCACACCTTCTCACCGGTGCATCAGTGCTCCTCCTCTGAATGTGACCGAACCATCTGAGTCTAGCTTCCCGCATCCTGTCCTCCATGGGGGCCACGCCCACCTTCTCTCGAATATCTTCATTCCTAATCTTATCCATCCTTGTATGCCCGCACATCCACCTCAACATCCTCATCTCTGCTACTTTCATCTTCTGGATGTGTGATTTCTTAACCGGCCAAGACTCAGTCCCATACAACATGGCAGGCCTAACCACTGCTCTATAAAACTTACCTTTTAGTAACAGCGGCACTTTCTTGTTACACAGGACTCCCGTCGCTAACCTCCACTTCATCCACCCCACCCCTATACGGTGTGTGACATCCTCGTTGATCTCCCCGATCCCCTGAATAACTGACCCAAGGTACTTGAAACTACCCCTCTTAGGGATGACTTGAGAGTCAAGCCTCACTTCCACTCCCGCTTTCGTCGACTCGGCCCCAAATTTGCACTCGAGGTATTCTGTCTTCGTCCTGCTTAACCTGAAACCTTTAGACTCAAGGGCATGTCTCCAAACCTCTAACCTCTCGTTAATGCCACGTCGTGTCTCGTCAATTAGTACTATATCATCAGCAAATAGCATGCACCATATCACCTCCCCTTGAATATGATGCGTTATGGCATCCATCACCAGGGCAAATAGGAAAGGACTGAACGCAGACCCTTGGTGCAACCCCGTAACAACCAGAAAATGTTCGGAGTCGCCTCCTACTGTCCTAACCTGAGTCTTAGCTCCATCATACATGTCTTTAATCACCCTAATGTAGGCAACCTGGACCCCTTTAACCTCTAAGCAGCTCCATAAGACCTCCCTAGGAACCCTGTCGTACGCTTTCTCTAGATCGATAAACACCATGTGGAGATCCTTTTTCTTATCCCTATATTGTTCCACCATCCTCCTAATAAGGTGAATAGCTTCTGTGGTAGATCGCCCCGGCATGAACCCGAACTGGTTGTCTGAAATAGACACCGTCATTCGCACTCTCATTTCTACCACTCTCTCCCAGACATTCAAGGTATGACTCAGTAATTCGATACCCCTATAATTGCTACAACTCTGGATATCGCCTTTTTTCTTATACAACGGAACCATTGTACTCCACCTCCACTCTTCACGCATCCTATTAGTCTTGAATATAACATTAAACAACCCAGTAAGCCATTCCAAGCCTGCTCTACCCACACACCTCCAAAGTTCAACCGGAATTTCGTCTGGCCCGGTAGCTCTGCCCCTCCTCATCTTACGCATTGCCTCTATGACCTCATCGACCTCAATGTCCCTACAATAACTTAATTCATGGCGGTTGTCGGCATTCCTCAATTCACCTAGTACAATATCTTGATCCCCTTCTTCATTTAGAAGATTATGAAAGTAGGTCTGCCATCTCCTCTTAATCTGTTCATCCCCCAACAAAACTTTGCCGTCCTCATCTTTTATCCACCTCACTTGGTCCAGATCCCGAGCCGTCCTCTCTCTCAACTTAGCGAGTCGGAATAACTTCTTCTCCCCGCCTTTGTTCCCTAGTTCCTCATACAGACGAGCAAAAGCTACCGTCTTAGCCTCCGTTACTGCCATCTTCGCCTCCTTCCTAGCTACCTTATATCTCTCACTGTTCGCTCTCTCCTCCTCCTCTCCAGTGCTCCCTACTAACCGTAGGTAAGCCTCCTCCTTCGCTTCCACTTTACCTTGGACAACTGCATTCTACCACCAGTCTCCTTTGTGGCCACCGGTGAGGCCCGAAGATATCCCTAACACCTCTCTCACCGCCTTCCTTATACAGTCCGCCGTCGTCGACCGCATAGTGTTTGCATCCCTACTACTTCTCCAAGCTCCCATTGCCGATAACCTTCCTTCCAACTCCTGAGCTTTATCTTTTGTCAAGGCGCCCCACCTAATCCTCACGCGGCCTCGAGTTTTTGATCAGAAGAATAGAAGCAAAATGATCAGAAGAGAAATGGCCAAGAGTTTTTGAAAAAACAAACCTTTCCCCTATTTATCGGGTTGGGTGGCACCAGAATCGAAGCGAAAGGCTTCCCATGACAGCGAAACCAAAGCGACAGGCCATCAATCTGTGCCTCGAGAAGATGCTCAATGATGACGCACGTGGAAGTGACATCATTTCCCAAAAAGAACACATCACCCAGGTATAGCAAAGTGTATCGCTCTTCCGTCATCTGCCAAATCGTTATGGTTTGCAGATCAAATTTCTTCGTAAGTATGGGTGACGTCCGCTTATAAAGGGCGCCCCAGGCTGTGACCTCGACAAGCGGAGGGACTAACTGTATAGGTCAAAATTTGGATGACCACGACCGTTACCGAGCGTAGCAAAGAACGAGGTCCTTACGATGCAACGTCCTTCGATCGTTATGAAGGGTGACAACTAACTGTGGCTAGAGAACGCACGACGTCTGTAGTAGTGTTAGCATGATAGGGAACAATGGTAATATGCCTTTCGAATATTCCTTGTGTTGTACCTTTTTAGGGTTAAAAGGGGGATTGTCTCCTATAAAGAGAAAAAAGAACACTCTGTGGGGGGGGGGGGGGGGGGAGAATAACTTTGCTTACTACAGATCAAAAATCCTTAGATCATCCTGGGGCTTGACTAATTGCATTCATTGTTATATTCTCTTACATTTGAAATTTTCGCATTTATGAATAATCATTTGCTTCCAACATACTAAGAAGCATCATTCACCTTGTCTTTCTCTTACACTATTCAATCTAGATTTTATTACATTTAGCTGAGGTTTACCTCTTCATCTTCATTAATTGATTTAATCAAAAAGATATCTTTTGGGTCAAACATTTGGTGCGATAAGCTTTCTAAAATTTATCTTTTCAAGTTAGAAAAGAAAATTGCCCATAAGACAACAAGCTCAAATATTCAATAACTTTAAAAACTTATTTTCCTTTCTTAACCATTCAGTGGCTATATTAATGAATGCAATGAATTGGGGATTCAATATACTGTATGACACAATCAATGGTGGAGGCAGGATCTCCGCTAAGGGGTTTCAAAAAGAAAAAAATATTGAACCTTTGACCTTATAAAGGTTTTGAAACCCCTTGACCACTAAGATACACTTTTGGGTTGTGTCAAGGGGATTCAGAATTTAATATATAGAGGTAAAAATTAGATTTTGCCTTATATATACAAAGCAATTTTTTGTGAAGGGGGTTCGGGTGAACCCCTTCCGCCCTCCCAAATCTGCTCCTCGACACAACATTGATTTGGAGCCATCAACTTGCATTATTATATAATACATTAGCTGTGATTTCTTTACCATTGTATTCGCGTTAAAAATCTCAAATCTCAAAAGTCTTCCATTATTAATGATATTAGACTATATAGATGATATTTACACCTTAATGTTACCATGCTTTATTGTTGTTTTATAGGCAAATTGCCAACAAAATGCTCTAAATGGTGTTCTTTTATTTCGCAGGGAATATTCTAAGTGAGGAAGCACCACGGAGTGTTTTGGAGGCAATAATGTGAAGAAAACGCCCACTCAAGGAGTACCCGAGCACAAAGAAGCAAAAAAATGGACTGAGCAAATTCCACCGCGACCACGGTGGAACCGCGGCAGATCAAGTGTCGAGGCAAAATGCTCAGCGTTCACCGCGGTCGAGCCGCGGTCTTGCCGCGACCGCGGTGCACTGTTCACTCGCTAGAAATTTGGGGACCAAAGTGTAAATTCGGGAAAACTTGTTCCAAACCCTTATAAGCTTTAGAAACTCGCCCAAGATTTGTTTATGCTTGTTTTTAGACTACTTTGGAGGCAAGAACAAGTGTGAGAAGAGTAACAAAACATTAGATTTCTTCTATTTTCTCTTGATTATTTCAATTACCCATTATGATTGATTTAGTAGTTTTATCTTGTTTTGTCATGAGTAGCTAATTTCCTAGTCTAGGGTTTGATGGAACCTATTGAAGGATGAGCTTCTCGTTATGTTGATATAGTTTGCCCAGTTTAATCTCTATTTGTTCAACTATGTGCTTGTTGTAGTTAATTGACAGGATCCTCAATTAGTTGTGCCTATTTAGTGTGCATAACTCGGGAAAGAGTGCATATTTAGGTAATTGTTGAACAACACCACTCCCAAAGTATATGAGGGATCAATAATTGAGGGTCTAAAGGCGGGATTAGGGATAACGAAGCCTTGGGTGCAATCTAAAGTGAGCTGTAATAGATAAAGCTAGCTAGCGTAACTCGGGAGAGTGCGTCTAGTATATTGTCGTGATTACTCGGGGGAGATTTACGGTAATAAGAGTGCTCATGATTGATAGAGTCTAGTTGGTGAATTTATGTGAAACATAACCGGAAGGGATTCCATCAATAGGGGAAATATAACTTTAGATCCTTCTCTTAATTGTTTACAACGTAATCATAGTTAATCTTGTTTACTTAATTGTAGTCTGTCATAGTTAGTAAAAAAATATTCTCAACTATTATTCAAACTTTTGGGAAGTTGATTCCGTAGAGTTTAGTAAGTCTAACAAGAGTAATTGATAGGTTAATTCCTTGTGGATTCGACTCTGGGCTTAATACTCAGATTATATTTGCAACGTCCGCGTGTCCTTTTTATAAGGCATAGTTGGGCATGACCAAATTTTGGCGTTGTTGCCGAGGAATTAATGGTGTTATCAATTACAATTGAAAGAAATACAAAAATTCTTAGTGTAGTCAGTTTTTCTCTATACCCAATCTATACATTGAAATTTCAACGTTTGTTGGCTTGGTTGTACAGGTGCATGCCTAGAAACTCAACGAGAACTGGTGAAGTATTCGAAGCTTTATCTGATCCCGAGAAAGTTTTTAAGGCCTTGAACCGGGCCAACCGGAAAAGCAATTAGCAACAAACACTTGAACAAATCGAACCGAGCATAGGAGATCACGAAGAAAACCCACATGCACCTATAGCGCCAGTGGCACCTCTTGTGCCAGAGGCTGCTCTCTATGATTGGGCACAACCCACAGCTGAAAATCTGGCCACAACGATTTTAGTCCCACAAATACAGGCTGAATCGTTCCAAATCACGAACAACATGTTGTACCTGTTGCAGAACAAGGGACTATTTTCGGGGTCACAAATCGAAGATCTTCAACAGCACTTGAAGAATTTCCTATCAATCTACAAAACTCAAAGGCAGCCCAATGTAACTCAGGAAGCAATCAAGTTGTTGTTGTTTCCATTCTTAGTGACAGGGGCTGCTCAGACCTAGCTAAACTCACTCCCCATTAATTCCATAACAACTTGGGAGGAGTTAGTCAAGCAATTTGTGAACAAGTTTCATCCACCCAACAAGACTGCTCAGCAAATTGATGAAATCTTGAGTTTCAAACAAAGATCAATGGAGACACTGCAAGAAACTTGGGAAAGATTCAAGGGGATGCTGGTTATATGTCCACACCACGGTATTCCAAATCAGATGTTGGGGCAGCGGTTCTACATGGGTTTGGCAGATGGCGTAAAGAGTAATGTCGATGCTTCAGCTGATGGATCATTTTTGAGCAAAACATGGAGAGAAAGCCAAAGTCAGATTGATAAGATGGCGCAGAACTCGGGATGGACAACCAGGAATGCACCTATCACTCTAGTGGTGCACTCAGTGCCTTTAGATCCATCCAACACTCTTGCTGAAAATATGGCCTTGTTAATGACACAAATGAGTATACTCACCAAAAAGGTGGAAGAGTCGGGGCAGAAGCAGCAGGTACACATCGTAGATACTACCAATGGGGGCTTGTGCACATCTTGCATTAGTCAGCCAATTGGTAACCAGTGGAATGCAGAACATGATCATCATCATTACCCTGAAGACATGAATTATGTGTCTAATTATGGAGGCCAGAGACAAGGTGGTCAAAATTGGGGTCAGCAGCAGCAGCAGCCATACAGGCCAGTCCAGCCTCCGTTCAACAATGGAAACATGGGAGGAATGAGACCCCCTAATAATATGGCACCTTATCAAAGGACACAGGGATACAATAATCAGAATCAACAACAGGGGTATCATCCTCCTCAGTAACAGCATGGTGGACGGCAGGAAGATGGGTTTGCTAGACTCGAAGCAACGATGCAGCAGGTTATTGGGTCTAATGCAAAAATTAGTGAAAGAGTAGATGCACATGATTCAACCAGAATTCGATGTCTCTAAACAATCGTCCTCACGGGACATTACCTGCAGACACCCAAATAAATCCAAAAGATCAGGGCCCGAAGCAGCTGATGGCAGTGAGTCTACGGAATGGTAGAGATTTAGACGTGAAGCAAGAGAGAGCTCGAGAAGGCAAACAGGCTGAGATACATGTACCAGTTCCCATTGAGCTGGATGATTCAACAAAGTTAACAGAGATGACAGTACAGCCTGCCCAGGAAGAACCGAACATTCAGATTGAGACTGAGAAAGAAGCTGAGACAGCCCAGGAACCAGTAGTTGAGGTGGCAGCTGATAAAGAGCAATCCCAAATCATTGGGAAGAAGAGACCTCTTGCACCATTCCCTTAGAGGCTGGCCAAGTACCAAAAAGAGGAGCAATACAAGAAATTCTTGGAGATGCTGAAACAAATCCGGGTAAATATTCCACTGATAGATGCTTTGAAAGAGATTCCTGGGTATGCAAAAATGATGAAGGACTTAATGTCCCGAAAATTCGATTTCCAAGACTTGGCCACGGTGACTCTTACTTAGACCTGCAGTGCAGTGGTTACTAGACCAATTGCTGAGAAGTTGTCTGACCCAGGGAGCTTTACAATTCCCTGCACTATTGGTAATTTTGCTTTTGCCAAGGCACTTTGTGATCTAGGGGCCAACATAAATCTTATGCCCCTGGCAATTTATAAGAGGATGGGGATTGGAAAAGCTAGACCCACTTCTATGTTGTTGCAGCTGGCTGACAGGACTGTAAAAAGACCCTCTAGTATCCTGGATGATGTGTTGATTCAGGTAGAGAAATTTGTGTTCCCTGCGAATTTTGTGATCTTAGACTGCAAGGTGGATGAAGAAATTCCCATAATTTTGGGAAGGTCGTTCTTGGCCACTGGGAGAGCTCTCATTGATTGTGAGACTGGGGAGCTCGAGATGAGATTGAACGACAAAGAGATAACATTCAATGTGCAGAAATCTATGAAGCGACCAAGTAAATTCGCCAATTGCTCTCTTATTGATGCCGTGGATGTAATTATAGAAACTGATGATGAGATGCTGACTATTAAGGACCCCCTGGCTGCATGTCTGATGAATTTAGATGAGGTGAATGGAGAAGAACTGGCAGAATGGGTGTTGGCACTAGAGGGCAGAGGGTTCTGGGATAGAACTCTTGAATTTGAGCACTTAGAAAATAGAGAAACTCCACCAGCTAAGCCATCCATTGAATAACCACCAAAGCTGGAATTGAAACCATTGCCGGCCCATCTCAGGTATGAGTTCCTTGGACCTGACTCCACATAACCTATTATTATCTCATCCAGTTTGTTAGATGTACAGGCACAACAACTCTTGCATGTACTCAAGGAGTGTAAGACGGCCATTGGGTGGACCATGGCAGACATTAAGGGGATCAGCCCTGCTTATTGTATGCATAAAATTCTGCTGGAAGAGGGACACAAACCTTCTGGGGAACACCAAAGAAGGTTGAACCCCAACATGAAGGAAATGGTGAAGAAAGAAGTGATAAAGTAGTTAGATGCGGGAATCATTTTCCCAATCTCTGATAGCAGCTGGGTTAGCCCGGTACAATGTGTGCCTAAGAAGGGTGGCATAGCGGTGATCAAAAACGATAACAATGAACTGATCTCAACATGAACCGTCACAGGCTGGAGAATTTGCATGGATTACAAAAAGTTAAATCTAGCCACCCGGAAAGACCACTTCCCACTTCCCTTCATTGATTTGATGTTAGACAGATTGGCAGGGAGGTCACACTTCTCTTTTCTGGATGGGTACTCAGGTTACAATCAAATCTCCATCGCACCTGAGGATAGAGAAAAGACCTTTTTCACTTGCCCTTATGGAATTTACGCCTTACGGAGGATGCCATTTGGCCTATGCAATGCACCCGCCACATTGCAAAGGTGCATGATGGCCATATCACTGACATGGTAGAGGACATAATGGAGGTATTCATGGATGATTTCTCAGTGGTGGGGAACTCATTTGATGAGGGCCTTATAAATCAGTCTCGTGAGCTGAAATGGTGTATTGAGACTAACCTGATTCTTAATTGGGAGAAGTGTCATTTCATGGTACAAGAGTGGCATAGTCTTGGGGCAACGGGTGTCAAGCAAAGGAATTGAGGTGGATCGTGTTAAAGTGGATGTGATAGCAAAGCTGCCCCCTCCAACTTCAGTCAAGGCAGTCAGGAGCTTCCTCGGGCATGCCGGTTTCTACCGGAGATTCATAAGAGACTTCTCAAAAATTGCCAACCCTCTCTGTAAGTTAGAAAAAGATCGCCCCTTCTTATTTTCTGATGATTGCAGGGTAGCATTCGAGGAGCTTATAAAGAGGCTAGTTACAGCACCCATCATTGTTGCCCCCGACTGGGAGCAACCTTTCGAACTCATGTGTGATGCTAGTGACTACGCAGTGGGGGCAGTGCTGGGACAGCAGAAAGATAAGCTAATACATCCAATCTACTATGCCAGTAGAATGTTGAGTGGAGCCCAGTTGAACTACACTGTGACAGAAAAGGAGATGTTGGCGGTGGTGTTTGCTTTTGACAAATTCAAATCGTACCTGATTGGCTCTAAGGTAATTATATACACTGATCATGCAGCTCTAGGGTACTTGATTGAGAAGAAGGAGTCTAAGCCACGCTTGATTCGTTAGGTGTTGCTACTGCAAGAATTCGACCTCGAAATTCGTGACCGTAAGGGCACAGAAAACCAAGTTGCTAATCATCTATCACGACTTGAGGGAGCTGAAAACTCAGTTGAGGTCGAGGATATTCTGGAAACCTTTCCAGACGAGCAGCTGCTCGCTACTAGTCTTGAGGAAGTGCCATGGTATGCATACTTTGCAAATTACCTGGCCAGCGGTATAGTTCCCTATGACCTTTCATCTGTACAAAAGAAAAAGTTTTATCGTGACTACCGCATGTATTATTGGGATGAACCTTACTTGTTTCGAATATGTGTTGACAATATGATCTGGAGGCGCGTCCCCAAGATAGAACAATCTTCTGTTTTGCAGGCATGTCATTCATCGGCGTATGGAGGGCATTTTGGAGGAGTCGGGACATCTGTGAAAGTGCTAGAGGCCGGTTTCTTTTGGCCAACAGTGTTTAAAGATGTGCACCAATGGGTGAAGGGCTGCAATAATGTCAGCGGACCGGGAACATTTCCCGTCGCCATAAGATGCCCATGAACCCGATTCAAGAGGTGGAAGTGTTTGATGTCTGGGGGATTGACTTCATGGGACCCTTCATCAGCTCCTTTGGCAATAAGTACATACTTGTTGCTGTGGATTACATGTCCAAATAAGAAGAAGCTGAGCGTTGCCCACTCATGATGCAAGAGTGGTGGTGGGATTTTTGAAGAAGAACATAGTCACCCACTTTGGGACACCGAGAGCGATTATTAGTGATGGGGGCACCCACTTTTGTAATAGATCCTTCGAGAAGTTACTAGCAAAGTATGATGTGCGCCACAAGGTGGCTACCCCTTTTCACTCACAGACTAGTGGACAGGTGGAAGTGTCTAATAGAGATATAAAGAGTGTATTCACCAAGACTGTAAACGCCACAAGAACTGATTGGGCGAAAAAGCTAGATGATGCACTTTGGGCTTATAGAACTGCTTTTAAAACACCAATTGGTATGTCACCATATAAGTTGGTGTTTGGGAAGGCCTGCCACTTGCCAGTGGAACTTGAACACAAAGCTTGGTGGGCACTGAAACAGCTGAACCTAGACATTGAGACTGCGGGCACAACGAGAATCACTGAATTGCATGAGCTTGACGAGTTCAGACATCTTGCTTTTGAGAGCACCAGATTGTACAAGGAAAGAATGAAGAGGTTGCACGACTAGAACATTGTTGAACGACATTTCAAACCCGGGGACATGGTATTGCTCTATAACTCACGATTACGGTTGTTCCCTGGTAAGCTTAAGTCATGATGGTCTGGTCCATTTCGAGTGGTCGAAGTATTTCCCTCAGGGGCTGTGGAGATTGCCTCGGAGAAAGACTCGCACACATTTAGAGTCAATGGGCAGCGATTGAAGCTATATGTAGGTATGAGTGAACCGGAAGAAGTGACAGAGATCTACCTGACTGAACCTCAGAGGTCGAGTGAGCCTTAAATGCGCTTGTCTGTGTCGTGCCACGGCGTTAAATCAGGCGCTGCGTGGGAGGCAACCCACGAATGTTGTGGTTAATGTTTTCTTGTGTAACTTCCTATAAAAAAAAGTGTCAGCACCACGACCGCGGCGCGACCGCGGCAAGACCGCGTTAGAGGCCAAGTATTCTGCCTCGAATTTTCTAAACTCACCGCGATCGCGACAAGACCGTGTTGAGACGATGACATTCTGTCTCGAGGCATTAAGCCCACCGCGACCGTGGCGGTTCGGTGTCAGGTAAGTATTTTTTTTAAATTTTTTTATTTCTTTTCCATTTTTTTATTTTATTCAATTTTATTAACCCACCCCCTAATAATATCAGAAC
>NW_017671151.1:38041-93103 GCF_001879085.1 Nicotiana attenuata | reverse complement strand
TCTCTCTCTCTAAACCCTAACTCCCCAAAAATCCCCCCTTTTTTTCTTCTTTTTCTTCCTCTTCACTCATACTACTCCCCCATCTCCATTCCTCTCAACCCTTCTTCCATTAAGGTACGCTACTCACCTCCCCCCTCTCTTTCTTTTTGTATTGTATGTAGTTATATGCTAGCCTAGTGTTGTAATTGTGTAGTGATTTTTAGTTGATTTTTGTTAGTTTCTTATTGTTTTCTTGTGAATTTCGTTTTTGGGACTAATTGGTGAAGGGGTTGTTTGTATAATGTGGTGAAAGGGGGTGTATGTTTGTAGGTGTTGAATGAAGTGTTGTGGGGTGTGATGGTGTAGTAGAATCTTTGAGTTGGGGAGGAATTGATGTCACACTATGGGCTATGTGTATGAAGAATTTGTCTTGCCCACAAGGTGTTTAGGAAATTGCCCCAATAGAGTTATAAGGGGCTAATGTGACATGGTTGTGGGAAGTCTGAGTAACCACCCATAGTCACACATTTCACATACTCACTAATAGGCGTTTCTCTGTTTGACAGGTAAAATGAGTTCATCTAGGAAGAGATGCAACACCGGGTCCTCCGCTAGTGTACCGGGAAGCTCCTCGAGAGCTAGGAGCCAAGCCAGTGCGCCTCAGTTTGATAGCACTAGGTTTGTATCCAAACCGGCGGAGGACAGGTACAATGCAAAGGCAGCTAAGAAATTGCTACATGAGGTGCATATTGACCGGGCAGCCTTAGAGGTGGAGTGCCCGAATATCTTCAATGAGTTGAGGAGGTGTCAGCTGGACATCTTCTTCGAGGTACCGGAGGAGGACAATGTTCCGCTAGTGAGGGAGATATATGCGAACTTGACGGAACATGAGCATGGGTTGGTTACTGTGAGCAATAACCGGGTAAATGCCTCCCCGAGACCATCCGCCGGGTGTATCGCCTCCCAGTATTCACGGGAGAGATGGATGCTTATATAGCTTATCATCGCCCGAAGGTTCAGTGGGCACCAATTCTTGATGTCATCTGTATCCCTGACAAGTCGTTTATATGGATAAAGCATCTGATAACATTGAACTCACAGTCTCTTAATTAGGAGGCAAAGTGCTGGCTCACCATTATCAACACCCGCTTGCTACCCTCCAGCAACACGACTGATGTTAATGGGCCCCGGGCAGCGGCTATCTACTGTCTTATGACACACCAAGATTTTGATATCGCCCGGCTCATCCACGATGAGATGTTCATTCGCTCCCCTGAGATACTCAAAGGCTTTTACTTCCCTTCTCTAGTCACCAAACTGTGTCGTTTGGCTAGAGTCCCTGAGAACTTTAGAGTTGACGGGAAATTGCCCCTGAAAGCCCCGTTCCTTGCTAGAAAAAATGGAATTGGAAGAGAGCCGGTGGTGAATGTTGATGAATCAGATGATGAATCTGATGATGATGATGATGCTGAGGTAGCTGAGGTCCTACCACCTCCGAGAGTGGAAGAGGCAGGCCCATCACAGCCCCACCGGAGCACCCGCATGACAGCTTTGGAGTAGGAGATGGCTGGGTTGAATACCCCAGTCACTGATTTGGGTGCCCGTGTAGACGCGGTGGCTGACCGGCAGGTGAAGTCGGAGAAGAAATTCTTAGGATGGCTGAGAGCTCTGGGTCGTGCTTGCAATGTGAACCTAGACACCGTCTCCGATCAGGAGTGATCTTTCAGGGAAGTTCCTTTACCTCACTGTTCTTTAGATTTTTATGCCATGAGGACATGTCTACATTTTAAGTGTGGGGTGGGGGATACTTCAGTGTATATATGTATTTTTAACAATTGACCATTTGATTTTTTTTTTTTTGTTTTGCTTCGCTTGTTTTTGGTGTTTTGAGTAATAGTTCGTTAGGTAAGTTAAAGTAGGTAAGTGACTTGTCCCGACGACGGATCTCTTTCGGCGGGGTTCTTGAGGGACTAAGTCGAAAAAAAGAAAAAAAAGAAAAAAAATAAATAGGGAATATAGATACTCTTCTTGATGACGGATCCTTTAGACAATTTTCTTGAGGGAAGTAAGTCTAGAGAAAAGACCAAAAAGATTTTTTTTATTTTTAGGTAGTGTAGTAACTCCCCCTTGGTTTTTCTTTGGGCCACGGTTCTTTTCCAAGGGTTTAGCTTGAACCGGGTGTAGGTAGTTTTGGTTTATTTTGTTTTTAGTTGTAGTTAGGACTAATGGGCTACGAGCTAAAATGGAAGGAGAAACCCTTAGCGTGGATACACCTGAACACAATAGACACTAGAGTGTAACGCTTAGTCTCAGTGGTTGATTCTAGTGCCTTAAATTACATGTTTATCACTGACTTGAATACTCAGAAGAGATTGTCTTGATAAGCCAATCTGGAATGAGTCATATGCCATGTGGGTGTGAGTTTTACTGCATTCCATGATTCACATTTGATGCCTAGAACTTGCCCTGTGTGTTTGCAAAGCGAAATAGTAGTTTCATTCAGTTCTAAAAGTGATATAGGCATTTCTTTGTTGAGCCAGACATATAAAGTAAACCCACATGAATGTAATACATCTTAGTTAACCTTGTCGAGCCTATAAGCTTGATTCTTTGGCAACCACATTGCGAACCTTACCTAATTATTTGAATAGCCTGCTGTTTGAACCTTTTTACCTCCCATAAGCACTTGAATGGTATTGAAATTATGCAAAAGCAAAAGTGTGGGGTGGTGGTTTGGTTTTTGAGTGAAACCATTGAAATGGAGAAAAGATGCCGAATTTTGAAGGGTATAAGAATAAGAACCACAAAAAAATGATGAGTAAAATGTAGTAATCGATAAGTGGTGGTTTGTTACAATTGCACCTAATGGATGGGGATGTTGTGAATAAAAAATGGTGGAGTGTTTGGTTGACATAAGTATGGTTTTGAAGGTTAATGTAATTGTATTAAAAGTGCTTAGGGAGGTTAGTCACTATATCCAAATATATCCTACCCGTCCTTTAGCCTACATTACAACCACGTGAAGTCCTATTGATCTTAAACTGAGTGGGATCGATTAGTAGAGTATTACACTATGGGCAAGCCAATGGTGCATCTTTGTGGCATGTGAATGTTCTTTTGGAGAGTGAGCGAATTTTGTCCATCTTAGTTCCTAATTGTTTTAATCATATTAATTGTGGAACTACTCTATTGTGTGATGTGAGGGCATGTGATTCACAAAGGAAAGGTAAGTCTTGACTCTTGTATAAAGTAATTTGAGTAAGTGCAAATGTTGCGTGGTACGAGAGATTCGACTTTTGAGGTAAAGGTTGTTCACTACTAGGTGCAACTTTGGTAAATTGTTCAAGGTGTGACTCGTTAAGGGAAAAGATTAGGGAAGGAACTTTGATAGAGTGTGGTGAATTGCTAGAGGACTAGTAATGATTTAAGTATGGGGTGTTGATATTAGTCTATATAGATGATATTTACACCTTAATATTACCATGCTTTATTGTTGTTTTATAGGCAAATTGCCAACAAAATGCTCTAAATGGTGTTCTTTTGTTTCGCAGGGAATATTCTAAGTGAGGAAGCACCACGGAGTGTTTTGGAGGCAATAATGTGAAGAAAACGCCCACTCAAGGAGTACCCGAGCACAAAGAAGCAAAAAAATGGACTGAGCAAATTCCACCGCGACCGCGGTGGAACCGCGGCAGATCAAGTGTCGAGGCAAAATGCTCAGCATTCACCGCGGTCGAGCCGTGGTCTTGCCGCGACCGCGGTGCACTGTTCACTCGCTAGAAATTTGGGGACCAAAGTGTAAATTCGGGAAAACTTGTTCCAAACCCTTATAAGCTTTAGAAACTCGCCCAAGATTTGTTTAAGCTTGTTTTTAGACTACTTTGGAGGCAAGAACAAGTGTGAGAAGAGTAACAAACATTAGAGTTCTTCTATTTTCTCTTGATTATTTCAATTAACCATTATGATTGATTTAGTAGTTTTATCTTGTTTTGTCATGAGTAGCTAATTTCCTAGTTTAGGGTTTGATGGAACCTATTGAAGGATGAACTTCTCGTTATGTTAATAAAGTTTGCCCAGTTTAATCTCTATTTGTTCAACCATGTGATTGCTGCAGTTAATTGACAGGATCCTCAATTAGCTGTGCCTATTTAGTGTGCATAACTCGGGAGAGAGTGCATATTTAGGTAATTGTCGAACAACAACACTCCCAAAGTATATGAGAGATCAATAACTGAGGGTTTAAAGGCGGGATTAGGGATAACGAAGCGTTGGGTGCAATCTAAATTGAGCTGTAATAGATAAAGCTAGCTAGCGTAACTTGGGAGTGTGCGTCTATTATATTGTCGTGATTACTCGGGAGAGATTTACGATAATAAGAGTGCCCGTGATTGATAGAGGCTAGTTGGTGAATTTATGTGAAACATAACCGGAAGGGATTCCATCAATAGGGGAAATCATAACCTTAGATCCTTCTCTTAATTGTTTACAACGTAATCATAGTTAATCTTGTTTACTTAATTATAGTCTGTCATAGTTAGTAAAAAAAAATATTCTCAACTATTATTCAAACGTTTGGGAAATTGATTCCGTAGAGTTTAGTAAGTTTAACGAGAGTAATTGATAGGTTAATTCCTTGTGGGTTCGACTCTGAGCTTAATACTCAGATTATATTTGCAACGTCCGCGTGTCCTTTTTACAAGGCATAGTTGGGCGTGATTAAAAAAAAAATTTGGTTAGGAAACAAGTCAACGTTATTAAATAAAAAACCTGTCGCACCTAACATGGCCGACCAAATGTAAATTACTAAAATATCTATATTATGGTAAAAAGAAACAACCTCGCTCTCCCAAGCCTCCCAGTCTCCTGTTCATGGTCTTCTTTTTTTATGAACAAATGTAAATGCTCAGCAAAAACACCTAGTGGAAATCTTGATATGATCAAGTATAGACAAACTGGTAATAATTAAGAGGTCAAGCATAGATAATTGATTTCTGCTATCAAGTTGCATCATTATTTATTATTCATTAACTGTAATTTGCTTATATGCAATATTTAGTGATGATAATGGCGCGTTCATGTTCTTAAATCTCAAAAGTCTTCTATGATTAGCAAGTCAATGGTTATTGAAAAAAGAAAAACCATTACATCTTGTAACATGGCCCACCAAGAATAAATATATAACAATTTATTAGTAAACAGAAACCACGTTGACTTGCTCTCACCAAGTACTCTTCAAATCTCTTGTTCATTCTTCTTTTTGGTAAACGCTCAGCAACAATATACTAAGCAGGAAACTTATGTGTAGAACAAATTGGTAATAAGGGTGTGAAGCCTACATCATTTCTTTCTGCTCTGTCAAAGTTACCAAAGGTAATAAACTTACTTAATTTCTTTTGCCATTTCTTTCTAATTTCATCTTCCCTTTTTGCTGGGTAATTCCTGCATCTGTTCTAACTTAACTTGCTGCAGGTCCATGATCATTCTTGCAGCTTTTTTATCATAATAAGAAGAAGAACACAACAATCATCCAGGTTTGCATTTCTTCAGTTTTAGTTCACAGCTTCTTTCTATTAGCTCATACTTTCTTTCTGATTAATAACAACTAGGAGTGTATCAGGGGCAAATTTAGGGGGGCAAAATCTGTTTTTTACCTCTATATATTATGTTGCGAATCTCCTTGACATAGCCCATAAGCATAGCTTAGTGGTCAAGGGGTTCAAAACCTTTGTAAGGTCATTGGTTCAATTCCCACTAGCTACAATTTTTTTTAACTTTTTTGAACCCCTAGCGGAAATCCTGCCTCGGCCACTGATTATGATTTTTCAATTGTGAGCACAGAGATTGAATCCTTATTGTCACAAAACATTCTGGTTTTCATGTAAATTTTTCCATCAAGATCCTATCTGAGAATGTTGTTTTCATGTATGTTTAATGTAGTTCCATTAGAATAAGCTGCTAAAGTCACGGTAGTTTTGAAAGATTCTTTCTTAGATCCAAGAGAGAAATTCTAGTGCTAGTCAAACCTTCCTATATAATGCATTCTTTGTTGGTCAATATATTTTTGTCACATTTAGTTCAGAAAGACTCATCATACATAGTAAGTGTAAATCCTTCTGAAATTCAACTAATTCCCATATTGTGCTTGCTATACATGGTTGTGATTAGATCTACCAATGCATCACTCAATTTATCAGATTCACTACTTTTTATGACTTGTGGAAACATCTCTAGTTCGTAGGAAATGCCTGTCTTCTGAGCAATTCTGTGATTTTTTTTCCTGATATCTTCCTGGTGACCTTTTTTCCTATTTGCCTAATTGTAATGTGTAGCACTACAGTATCCATTAGGACTTCAGATATAACTTATAGCTATATTGGTTCACAGCGTAAAGTAGGATCACTTTCTGTACAGGGAAAATGAAACTAAAATATTATACATAGTCCTGTTCCTAGTTCATGCACCAAAACAATGTAAAAGCAGAACTTATCCTCTTTTTTTCCCTTGAATAGAACTTAGTTATAATCAAGCATTACATGCTGATACAGTAGGAAAAATATCATAATCATAGAATAAATTTTTTATGTTAAGGTTGTAAATCTCATGTTTGGTCCTGGGAATGTGATTTTTTTTTAATCTCTTTACCTTCAGAGCTGTCTGCACCATTCTAAGGACAACTCCGCGAGATAACAAATGTCTGAAATAGAGAGGAGATTTCTTGATACATTTTTGTATTGGGCAACTCAAAAAGGGAGGATTAAGGATGGGAAGTTGCGAGGACATGGAATGCAAGTCGGAGATAGTATTTCAGGTCCAAGGGCAGACTTATCTTCTGCTGAAGTCAAACAAGGTTATGAGTTTCTCCTTTCACTGGATCCAGGAAGGTGGCCTTTACCAAATCTATGCAGTCCATTGTTTCAGAAGTTCATTGACTACATCCTTCAGAATGTGAAGGATCTTTTCAAAAACAAGAAAGAGTTGAACAAGTTTGACCTTCTAAAGAAAAAGCTTCTAGTCCTTGAAGAAAATCTAAAGTATCTCAAAACCTTCCTCGGTTTCATAAAAGATGCAAGCATTGAACTGGAGAAATCCAGAATTCTCTTTAATCATATGGAGGTTGTCACTCGGAATGCTGCTTACATCTGTTACCTATGTTATGTGGAAGAAATGGATGAAGACCTGGCATCTCACTTGAGGCTTAAGATCTCAAACGTTTTGCAAGTGATCAAGCCCACTGAGCCCCAAGTCGCGAAAATTTATACAGTGGCTCTAAGATGTTTGGTTATATCACAAAACCAATACAACCGGGATGTGATAAAATTTGTTGAAGATTCTGTTCACTTTCTCTTGAAGGACTATTCAAAGTTATTAAATAGTGAGGCATGTTCCTTGATGCTTCCTCCTATGAAGGACCAAGCCGAAAGCATTTTTCAAGCATCAAAGCAATTGCTAACTTTGCTTATTTATCCGCCTGAAGATCCATATGATGACGAGGGGAAATTGAGTGATATACTTACCCGCGTTGAAGGTCTTATTGCTGAGGTAGCTTCTGTTGCTTACTCTTTCTCTTTTGACAAAGCAGCAGAAGTTAACTCGGTATTCTCTGACTTATTGAAAAAGATTGAAGTTGTCATGAAAGACCTAAAAGACATGATTCTGAAAGCTCCACTGTCATCAAAATATAATTTCCCGAGGACAAATGGATTAGGCTTTATTGACTCCCTCTTATGCAATCTGAAAGAGCTGCTGCAAGATGGAAAGTGTGATTCTGCTGTCAAGGATCTTATTGCAGAAGCTCAGGAGGAGTTGTCTTTCTTAAGATCATTGTTGGGGAAATTTGTGAAGCAACAGCATGCTTTTGAGGAGGTGAAGAAACATGATCTTTGGACAAAAGTGATATCTCTAGCATACCAGGCAGAATGCATAATTGATTGCCTGGTTATGGGAGATTATCCTGTTTGGTATCAGCATTTGTTATGTAAGACCACAACAGAAATTAAGCTTGTCAATGATCAATTAGCAGAGTTCCATGTGCAAGAAGTTGAAGTCCTTATCGAACAAGAAGCACCAGATATTGTCCCACAAGAAGTTGAGATAACTCCAGGATTTGATGAGGTAGTGGTGGGTTTTGATGAAGAGGCAAAGTCACTTATAAAGCAGCTCGTTGGAGGACCAAAGGAATTAGATATTGTGTCTATTGTAGGGATGCCTGGTCTTGGAAAGACTACACTTGCAAAGAAAGTTTATCATGATGAAACCATAAGGCATCATTTCGACGTCTATGCTATGTGTTGTCTTTCCCAAACATATGACAGGAGAAAGTTGTTGCTGGAAATTTTGAATCAAGTCCGAGGTCCCAGTCAACAGAAAGAGAAAGATCCAGCAGTTGCTCTGCGAAGATTTTTAATGGGCAAGAGGTACATTGTCTACATTGATGATGTATGGAGCATTAACGCATGGGAAGACTTCCAGGGATGTTTTCCAGTTAATGAAAATGGAAGCAGGATCTTATTAACGAGCCGACTTAGTGATGTGGCTTCAGATATTAACCCTACTAGACCACCTCTTCAACTTCGTTTTCTTTCTGCACAAGAAAGTTGGGAACTCTTGCAAATTAAGTTATTCAATAAACCAACTTGCCCATCAGAACTATGTGAAGTTGGAGAAGAAATTGCAAGAGAGTGTCAAGGACTACCTCTCCTGGTGATTTTGGTAGCTGGTGTTTTGACAAAGAAAGAGAAAAACAAGGGAAGTTGGAGAAAAATTGCAGAAAGTATTAATTCAGATACTGACATTAGTGCCAAGTGCCTAGATATAATAGAATTGAGCTACAGGCACTTGCCAGATCACCTCAAGCCTTGCCTTCTCTACTTTGCATCATTTCGTGAGGATGAAGAAATTCCTATCTCAAACTTGGCGTGGTTGTGGAATATCGAGGGATTTGCTGCAAACACAGAGGCAAAGAGTGTAGAGCTTGTAGCAGAAAGTTTACTGAATGATCTCATAGGTAGAAGCTTGGTAATGGTTAACAAGAAAAGGTCCACCGGAGGAGTCAGATCATGTCACATCCATGATATGCTGCACGATTTTTGTGCAGCAAAAGCTAAGGAAGAGAAGTTTATGCAGATAACAAGTACTGAGAACAAAGATTTGACTAGTTCCTTTTATGAGCACCGGAGGCTGTGCATTCATCATAGCCTTTATTGGGCAGGGAGGATCGGAAACCTGCAAGTTCGTTCTGCATTCTTCAGACCCCCGAAATCTGGCTGCCAGGAATTTTTTGATCTTGAGAACTTTAAACTTCTAAGAGTTCTACAAATGGAATGTCCTGTGTCGGACAGTTCATTCCAGAGATCAAAAGAGCTTATTCTTTTGAAGTACTTAGGAATCAAAGGCTATGTGGAATCTATGCCAGCATGGATATCAAACCTTTCAAACCTTGAGGTTTTGCTTGTCATAACTGTAGGCAGTGGTACAATATTGCCAATGGCCATCTGGAATATGCCAAGGTTAAAACATGTGCATGTGCAACCTGTTGCATCTTTTGATGGACGCATTCCTCGCAAATCGGAAAACTTATGTTGCTTAGACACCTTGGCCACTGTGTCTCTCACTAATAAGCTAGCAGAAAACATGATAAAGAAGGCGACCAGACTGCGAAAGCTCAAGTGCCACTGTAAAGAGCCTCTGAAACTCAGATTAGATGCTCTTCCACTTGAAACACTTAGTGTGAATGGTAAGATCTTGAAATTCAGCATGCCCGAGACGCTGACAAAGCTAACTTTATCTGATGTTTTGTTGCCACAAACTGAAATGTCTAATATCGGGAGATTACCAAATTTAGTGGTTCTCAAGTTGGAGCATAGAGCATTTCAGGAAGGAAAATGGGAAATTAAAGATGAAGAGTTTCCGACCCTCAAGGTTCTTAAATTGAGGTCCCTCAAAATTACAGAATGGAGTGCCTCAGATGAGTCCTTGCAAAACCTCGAACGGCTTATGGTAGAAAGCTGCTTCCATCTTCAAGAAATCCCTTCTGCTATTGGAGAAATTTCAAGTATAAAGATGATTGAAGTGAAAGGGTGTGGTGAGTCTCTTGAGAAATCAGTCAGGCAAATTCAGGAAGAGCAAAAAGAAGAATATGACAAGGAGATCAAGGTCATTATTTATCACTTAGATTCATCAGCCTGACGAGCAAATAAAAAGCTGCAACCCTGGTTTAACAGGTAACCGACTGAAGCTTATTTGCATCATCTGAGAAGTGTTTCTTTGCTTTGCGGAGGAGAAAGGTTGTGATTGAATGATAGAGGAGATATGGATCTTCAGCATAGTCATGGATGATTTTAAGGAACCAGTGATTCTCTTTTTTCCTTTGTTTTTTTTTTTATGTACAATAACATATCCAGCTAGATGGAAGCTGGGAAAATTGAAGA
Source organism: Nicotiana attenuata (assembly GCF_001879085.1). Classification (NCBI taxonomy): domain Eukaryota; kingdom Viridiplantae; phylum Streptophyta; class Magnoliopsida; order Solanales; family Solanaceae; genus Nicotiana; species Nicotiana attenuata. The sequence goes on along the minus strand of NW_017671151.1, from coordinate 82,697 downwards.
CATTTTCTTTTCCTATTTGTGTTTGTACTTGAAAATAATTTCTTTGGAAGGATCCATTGCATTGACATGTGAACATTATTTCTTTATAGTTTGTGAAGAAGTTACCTTTGTCACAGGAAACATGAGATAACTTCAGTGCACTAGCTGTTTTATGTAGGAAATGGATATCAAAAACTGTTGTGAATGGTTAAGTAAATGATAAAAAATGTCATGGCATCATAGGTTAGTAATAGCTAGCTCAAATAATGGCAAAATATAACCACAAGGAAAATGGGACATTGAAGATGTGTGAGGTCTGTTGAGCAACTGCTGGTTCTGGTTTCAAAGTACCTCTGCAAAACATGGAACAATTCTTGGAAGGTACTCTTAGTTGAGACTAGAAATTTGTGTCTGGCCTGCAAAGCCGAGAAAATTGATAAACATCCAAGATCAGAAAGCTAAGGTATAAATCCATGAGATGACATGTTAGCCAATACAGGAGATTGCAGATTTTGAGTTAGTGTTGGATATGTTGATTGCAAAACCAATTAATGTATCCAACAAAGAAACGCCTTGTAGAATGCTTTAACAGGTCAACTGGCTGCCTATTGAGAAGCTTTGTGGAATTTACCATGATAACATAAACTCATATGCAATACAAGGAACATGCTAGGATAGATTTCCACCACCTCTTATTCCTTACACTGCCTCCCGCTTTGTTCCAGCACTTCAGCATATAAATAGTGGACTCTGGCATGACTCGTTTCCGACCAAACATGCTCAAGAAAATCTGCCACAGTTGACCAGTCACTTCGCAACGTAAGACAAATGACTGTCATTTTCAGCACACTCCTGACATAAAAAGCATCTTGAACTTAATAGTATTCCCCTTCTTTGCAGGTTTTCATGAGTAAGGCATGCTCTCCGTGCTACCAACCAAGAGAAACATCTCACTTTAACAGCAGTCCTGGCTTTCCAACTATTCTTTCAAGGCCATCTTGTGTCTTGTTGTCCAGTAGCAGTTAATGCATTATATGTTGATTTAAGTGTGAAACACTTTCTGCCATTACCTTTCCATATCATGGAATCTCCAGCGTCAGTTGTGCCCTTGAACATGTCCAGCGCCTTGAAGAACTCAGTAATTCTATCCACCTCCCGATCATTCAGCACTCGCCTAAAAGGTATATTCCAGCCTTGTAAGCTCCAATCTTCAATAAAAGCATCTGGTATCCTGCACAAACTGAATAGATCTGAGAAAACTTCTTTTAGAGGGCCATGTAAAGCAATCTGTTTCACTATTTAAGCCAAAAATTGGTATCGCCTATTAACTTTAAACCCACTCAACACAGCATGGAATAAAACAAATGTGCAAGCTTTATTCATGCTAACTTGGGAAATCCATGGGTAGATAATGTACAAGTCTTCCTCCAATATTTGAGCATATAAACGAAGGGTGCAGGTGGTAGATATCCCCTCTAGGAAGTCACTTCCTTTCATGCATATAACTTCATCCCGAAGTTTGACTTTGTGTATACTGCAAAAAGCGAAACTTAAGTTAGATTTTTAGAACCCCAATAACCACTCTATCTAGCAGTGTTAGTATACAAATTCATGAGAAATTAGGAGCACCTAGTTGCTAGGGTGCTTTAGGGTTTATAGCAACGTAGCGGCACTATAGGGTGTGCAGGATTTTGTCGCCGGGTGCATCTACATTGTTATTAACACGACGTTTATAAAATCTCGCTCGCCCTCTTCCTCGGGTTGGAATTGCTTGCTCCATAGGCTTATCATCCACAGAACCAATAGTTGTAACACAAGAGGCCTCTAAAGTCATCTGGCTAGGGGTATTATCATAGTTAACCTGTCGATCAGGACGGGCAGGGGAGTGGTGTATGTCGTCATCATCAAACCCGTCTCCAAAATTATTCATATCAAACTGCTGAGAGGGTGGGATCTGATAAAGTACAAGTTGAATGTCAACATTATGCAATTCAGAACCATCCCCATCCCCATCCCCATCCCCAAAATGTGTTGAACTAGATGCCATATCAAAACGGGGCTCTGCAAACTGTGATGAATCCATACCAAGCTCAGCTTCAACATTTAAATTTCCATCACCCTTAACAGAACCACCTGCACCACGATCACGCTCCAAATCCGAATTTGTATTAGACATTTCAGACCTTTCTTCAACATTAGTTGCTGCTATCGCACGTCTCTTTTTGCGTCTCCCTGCCCTTCCACGTTTATGTGGATTAACAGCATGATCAACTACAGGCTGCTCAACTGGAACATACATTGGCTGAACACGAAGCCTCTGAGCCTCGATTGCTGCTGTCAAACCATCACTGCACATCTCCATGACTTTCCTTCCTGCAACCTCCATTGATGGTTGTTGTCGCAATTCAATACCATATTGATATATCATATGCAACTGACGTGCCTGGAATTGCAAAATCGAGGATCATTATTTTTCTAATACAAAGTAATAAAACCACAGCTGACATGATAGTTAACTAGCTCATCAACCTTTTCCTCCTGTATTTTTGACAGAAAATAAGGCCCACAAATACACCGAAAAAGTTAAGGTATAAATGATGTGAAACTATAAAGAGCAGTAATAATTCAACCGAAGTGTCTTCCAAGAGACATGCTATCAGCAGCTATCCAAAAGTTACACATGCCAGAAATTATACTGAGATGGAGAAAAACAATCAAAAAGCAAAAGTTTGCTGGGCATAAGGCTGAAAAAGGTAGAGATGTATTCCAGGATACAATGAAAACCAACTTTTGAACAATTTCAGATATCTATCAATATATACACCTAGAGAATAGGTTCAAAAATTATAATATATCACCGGTGCACACTATACAATATATCAAATGAACTAATTAGCTGGCTTTTCTGACATAAGAATGAATTCCATAGAAAATGATACAAACAACAACAACAACATACCCAGTATTATCCCACACTGTGGGGTCCCACAGAAAATGATACATTATATAAAAAATGCGATTAACTTATCTTAATGCAAAGTACATACCATAACCTCCGCCACTGGTGCAAGGGATGCATACCCTTTTGGAAATCGGATACTGGGATTTCCGATAATCTGTCGAGTAATCCGACGATACCAGACAAGGTAATCATCATCATATGCAACGGGTCCATCTGCTAGCCGGGCTTCACAAACTCGGTTAGCACGATCATTCCAGACAAGTATGGGCCTCGCATGTTCTCTAGCCCAATCCGTGTTTTGTCGGCCACGACGATCATGCATGTCGTGATTGTCTGCAAAATTGCAGGAAACAGGTATGACTTGACCCATTCCGAATTGTCTGAGGACCCTGTTGGGCTGATGCATCTCCAACACGTCCCAACATAGGAGCGGCACCACAGCACGCCAAAAGTACTCTCCTGATCGGCAATACTCGGGAAGATTCTCCATCACATCTGGAGTATACGGCTCCCAAACAAACTGTTGGGAAAATAACAAACTATGAGCCATAAAAAGAATATAACACTTGCTGCAAAACATATATAGAGCTGATAAGTTATACATGTTCATCAACGAGGTTATCTAGCTGGTCCCGAAACAATGGCAACACGTATTGCGTCGTATGTGTCCAACTAAGATGAACGTTCCATTTACATGCGTGTGGTGGACCAGGGAGATCATTCGAAAATGTAATAGCACCCTCTCTTGCCTGACGTCTGTCTGGATGAACCATCTTCAGTCTCTCCCATGCCCATACCTAAGTATATCAAAAATAAATAATAAAATTAATTTTATATTAAAATAAAAATATAAATAATCATATAAATAAATACATGCCTGTAGAAGTGGTATGAAGCCACATAACTCATTGTTTTTTGGCCGGGTAGCTCTACACAATGCACGGTACAAGCACGCCAACACAGCACTACCCCAACTATACATACCAATCTGCGTGATGTCATCGAGCAGCGTCAAGTACATTAACTTAACCTTGTTTCCTGATGTGTCAGGAAACAGTATACCCCCGATCATCCATAACATATAGCACCTAGCCCTCTGATGTACAACTACCTCATCTGCATCATCATCTAGCAAAGGCAGTTGCTCCATGTATGTAGCTAGTGCACTAATCTCAAGCCTACTACCAAATAAACAATCACTATGTGGTCTAAAACCAAGCAACGCGTCGCACATATCCTGCCACTCTTCGGTCTTTCTTGTACTATCAATGCCCAATACTGGCCTTCCCTCTACTGGCAATCCATACAAAATAGCTACATCCTGTAGCGTAATAGTGGCTTCCCCAACTCTTAGGTGAAAAGTATGCGTCTCCGGACGCCATCTCTCAACAAGAGAAGTAATAAAAGCATGGTCTAATTGTATACGTCCTACTCGATAGACCCCGTAAAATCCTGCATCAATTAATATTTGCAGGACACGTCGATGAATTGGACGATCATGAACCAAATTCCAAAAATTACCATCTGATCGTCTACATAAAATAGGCTTTTCCACCTCACCATTCCATACGTCCTTCGACCTGTGATGGTTTTGTCTTGTCAGTACGCTATGGTCTAACGGCCCAGGATGTAGCTGTGTCAACCTCTGATCCTCCATGTGACTGAACCTATATATATATATATATATATAATAAATCGCGTTAGGTTACTTTTCAAACATGCATCAATAAATCAATAAAGTTATACTGATAAATCATGTCGACCAACGAACCATCAGTCAATGACCAATAGACATACACCAAAACCTACCATGATCTACTCTATATAAAGGGAACAACATCCTCATTTGTTCAAAGTTCAAACTACCCATCCCTCTCATTCAAATTAATTGAGTTTCTTGATAAAAATTTAACCATGCCAAAAAAACATTTTTTCATTGCACAATTTAGCAAAAAAACATAAGGGAGAAGGTAGCTCGAGGAACCCTCAAGGAAGGAGTGAAATTTAAACACAATTGAGCCTTATCTCGAACCTAACATGCTTGGTTGCTATTTGGACAGTGTCGGTGATAAATGGTATGATAACCTTTGCTTTTTTTCAGAACCAACCAATATCTTTCAATCAACCCCTCGGAATCACGGGTTATATTATAGAGGGTGAGGTACACTCTTGGAAACCTGAAGGGATACGTATATGCCTATATGGGGAGAAACTCTGAAGTGAGTTGAGTTATACTCTAAGCGGTGCGCCTAGGAAGTGTTATGTCGATGGAACAGTTTTCCAGTTCTGCAAGCTATATCACCCACATAGCAGTAATTCAACTTTTGTCTAAAGGAATTCTTGAAATGGAAAAGTCAGTTTCATGCATTGGAAGACATTAAGCTTTGGAAAGGAGATGAAGAAGAGTATTGCGGTCTCTTGGAGAATGAAAAATTGCACTGCATCAAGGACTTCCAAAGCATTTTCCAGAAACATTAGATTATTATTCAACTATTGGGGAGCCATATTGCTGTCAGAATAAGCGAGCAATTATCTCGATGATAGACAAGAGATTAGAGAGCTTGAGGAGAACCTTGAACTTAATTATGACGATTATGGTTGGGGTCGAAATCCACCATAAGAAGAAGAGGAGGAAAAGGAGGAAGAGGAAGAAGACGAAATGTAAGTGGTGCCTGATAGTGAAAAGGATTATTAGCATATTGTACTACAATTATGATGTGGTTCCTTAAGCTATTATCTTGTTTCTTTAAATTTCCGTACTTGTTATGAATAAAATTTGTAGCCTTTGCAAATTATCATGCTACACTCTACGAACATTTTCAAAAATCAAAACAGCCAGCAATTCTCCAAAAACTAACTATTTAATTCATTTATCTTTGATAGGTTTTTGATAAGTTAAACACTAACAGAATTTCTTCAGCAGATTCGATTTTTTTTTAAAAAAACAAACTTACATTCTCTCAATACATCTAAATATGCATTTTATCAGGAAAAGTATTGGTTTTTTAAATAATTAAAAAAAAAACAAGCAGATGAAGGGAAATTGAGCAAGCATTAGTCCGAGATAAGTACAAAAACTCATAACTGACATATATACTTAGGTTTCAGAAGATTCAAGGCATTTCTCAACAACTATGTGCTACTAAAATTATCCCCATATCTTTGATTACAAACTCAAAACCATACAATCTGAACCACAATGCAAACTCGACACCACTAATTTACACCACAAAAACAGTAAATACTACTACATAAAAACTCAACAGCATGCAATTCAGAATTAGATAGGAACAAAATTGGAAGGGCGAATTGGCACTGTTAGGGCTTTTATCTTGGACGAACCTGAAGCCTCGAGAATACAGGTACGTACTTTTGCTGAAGAAGAAGTCAGAGGGCGTGAAGCCTGGCAATGAAGTTCCGTTCGTCGGAAGGGGCCGGCGGATGGTTTCAGAAAGCAGACCAAGCGGGAGGAGCACTTTATTTCTAAATATCTAATACCTCGTATAAATTTTATACGATTTGGTCTTTTTTCTTTTTCTTTGTATGTTGAATGTTAAATTGGGGAAATGGCAAAAAAATAGGGGTGTTCATGGTTCTGTTTGGATCGGTTTTTCCCTTAAAAGAAACCAAACCAAGTAAGTCGGTTTTTCAAATATTAGAACCAAACCAAATCAATTAAGTCGGTTTTTTTCTCGATCCGGTTTATGTCGATTTTTGTCAGTTTTTCGGTTTTTTCGGTTATTTGTCGGTTTTTTCTTAAATATAAGACATACACTATCAAACACATATTCCGGCGACCACATTTTCAACGTAACACTATCAAATCAATTGCCTTTTGAGAAATCTATTATTTACCAAGATATATTGATGATAATTGAATCGAATAGAAATGAATAATTTAAGGACTCAATTAAAAATATATTATTTTTAACACGAAATGGATTCTTACACTTAACAAAAGAAAACTACCAATCAAACTAGAATGTAAAGGTAAAGAACTATACTAAAAGTGCAAACTATTAACATTTACCATTAAATTTTTGAAATTTTGTATAAAAATATACATATATATAGGTGTAATAATAAATTTGAAATAGCTACTCCTATAGTCGGTTTGGTTCGGGTTTTTTTCGATTTTTTTTATTAAAACCAAAACCAAACCAAATTTGATTAGTTTTTAAAATTCAAAACCAAAACCAAACCAAACCAAAAAGTATCGGTTTTTTTGGTTGGTTTGATTTTCGGTTTGGTTCGATTTTTCAGATTTTTATGAACACCCCTAGCCAAAAACACTAGAATAAACAGACAATTTTCGGTGTTATCTAACAGCTTGTTTGGATGGTTGTTACCCATTGTACTGTATTGTATTGTTATCTCAAAACAATATTTGTTTTGATTGTTTATTTAAAATTGGTTATATCGTATATGTTAAATTTATTGTTCCGGAACAACCAAAAGCCCCATTTTATGAAACAACCGATTTGGTGTGTGATCGCTGCCAACTCCATACTACTATAAAGTAGGAAGAGAGGGTCGCAATAGCTTTTACCCGATTTGAGGGTCGGGATCGAATTCCTCAGAGAGCTAGAAATTGGAGCTGGGTATCTATCTAGACTAGAGTCGTGTCATTGTTCTAAATGTCACTTCCAACATTTTTGGGTTTTTCAATTATAAACTACTATTATCAAACTACTAATTGAGACTAGATTATGCTACAAGATAATTTCTAAAGGTGTATCTAATGGGAAGAAAGGCACTAGGGTCGTGGTATCACCTAGGTGGCTAATTGACGGGTAGATGTTACTAAAGTTCGATTGACATAATTGGGGCTTATGCTATAACCGTTGCACAATTTTACCCACTCTCACACCTCTCGGTAGAAAGAGTGATTTTGTCCAATTGACTCTCTCGAGACCAAATGGGTAGGCAAATTAGATCAAGCAACTAGGGTTCAAGTAGGGTGATTACTCTCTCGAGGTTTAACCCGTTAATTGGGACTATCATTTCTCATGAGTCCATACCAATTCTTTGTTGGGTCAATTTTGGAGACTTAGACTCTCTTTCTCAAGAAGAGTCAAATCCACAAAACACAAATCAGTGTTTGCAACCACCAATTTATAGATTAAAACATAAAATCAACCCAAATAGCAAACACCCATAGTCAATCTAACCCTAGATGGCAACACCCATCAATTACCCACACTAGGGTTGAGCCACAACCCTAGCTAATGGGTTTAGCTACACATGCTTGCAAGAGAAAATGAAGAAATAGATGAAGAACAAGACATAATAACTAAATACTAAATTAAAGTACAAGAATCTATCGTTAAATTGAAGCTAGGATGCCAAAAATGGCTATACAAGTTGTTCTCACGAGCGCAGCCCAATTCTGAAATTAACTGATGACCTAAAAATGGTAAAATGTCCTATTTATACTAGGCTGGAAAAACTGGACAAAAATACCCCTGCAGGGTCAGTGCGGGCCGCACAAAATGGACCGCGGCCGCGGAGGCAGCTAGCGCGGTCCGCACAAAGATGACCGCGGACCGCAAAGGCTTGGAATCTAGCAATTTCAACTCTCTGAATCTCTACTCCGCGGACCGCACAAAATGGTCGTGCGGCCGCGGAGCCTTCAGCGCGGACCGCACAATTTGTACAGCGGCCGCATTGCCTGAAGCTTGTAAATGCCAACTCTCTGAATCTACCTAGTGCAGACCGCACAAAGTCGAATGCGGCCGCACTAGGCCTTTTTATCTTCAGTTTGTCTTGTCTTTGATACTTGAGCGGGTTTCGCTCCCTTTTGAGCCGATCCTTGACATTTCGTCACTTTGTCGATCAAACCTGCAATCAAGCACACTTATGAGCCTTTTTGGGACTATTTTGTAACAATTTATAACCAAAGTGTAAGCAAGAAGGAGTATAAAACATGGGAAAATCCCTAGTTATCAGTGTGGTGGGATCGTTTCCTATTTTCTTTTTGAATTATGCCCTTACTTATTACTCTATAATTCTATTTTATTATTTTAACTTCAAATCTCCAACATGTTGACCTACTTTGTCTTCTTCCATCCTTTCTAGAGTTGGTTTGCCCCATTCTTTTTATTCAAGTCTCCGTTCAATTCTTTGTCTCTTTCCATCGTTTTAATTTATTTTTTGCTAATATTAGTTAACCTTTTTTTTTCAGATTTTTGCTCTTGTTTTCAAGCACGTAATTAATCTTAAATTAGTAGAAAGATGCTGTCTTAAATTATTTTTATGTGTAATTCTTGATAAATTTATTTAAAATAATTGGGGGTATTTTAGTAAACTTATCAGTTACAGTACAGTACGATACAATCAAACCAAACAACAAAATGCTATTTAACAACAACAAACGATACAATCTATTCAAACGTTGTATCCATAAAACGATACAATACAATATAATATAGTAGAATACAATACGTTATAAAAACATGGGTAACAATGATCCAAACATAATGTAAGGTTATCCAATTTCTATTTTAACTGTCCAAATTATTACTAGTAATTCTTAAAATTAACAAAACCAAGAAAAGACAAGTAGAATAGTTGTTCTATAAAATTGAAAAGTAAATTATACTAAAAAATTTATCAAGTGAAGCAAAATATATATAGAGAGAGAGAAAGGCGAACGACTATTCTACCTCTCTTATATATATAGTAGAAAAGAGAAGTAGAATAGTCGTTCACCTTTTTTACTCTTTAAAAATATATTTTATATTATATAAAATTGTAAAATCAAAAAAAAAATCCTTATATTTAGGAGTTCTAAATAAAAAAAAATCTAATATAATTTAGTATTTGATATCTTCTCCTAATAAGAATACAATATATTAAGACATAAGAGAATGCAAAAAAAGTAGGAGGAAAGTTTTTTGTTACGTCTTTGTGGGATATTTTTTTTCTTTGTCGTTGTTTTATCATAAAGACCAATTTTACCTTTATTTTTCTTCATATGATTTATTTGTTGTTTTTAAAATTTAAATCATAAGTATTTTCTTAGAAGCTTGGTTGTTAAATTCGTTAAAATTTACTACGGCATTAGGTTTTGAAATATTAATTATTGTTGAAAAAAATAGTAATCATTAATTTGTGATAAGAAATTAATTATCATAATTTAATTTACAAAAATATCTAAATTACCTCAATGCATATGCTAAAATAAATAGATGGAAAAGGACTTTTATTTTTTGGTAAAAAAGAAACTAATATTATTACTAAGAAAGTTTTTTTTTTACACAATTTAACTTTACAAAACATGAATTAGTTACTAAATTCATCTTGTAGCTAATAGGATTTTTTATAATATATAACTAATTCTGTCACTATGTAGGATTAGCGATGAATTTTATTATTTAACTACATAATTTATCTATCGCTAACTTTTCTTCTCTTTGTAGTTAACTTGTCTTAGAATACATGGTACCTAGACGACTATTATGATACAAAATTAATATAAAAGAACGAGACACATAATAACACTAAACTTTCAAGATTATCTTGGTTGTTGTCATGCTTAGATATGCCATCCGCTATTTTTTTTTGACTAAGTAGGCTCAATATTTATCATATTCAAGAGCTTATATATTATTTTTAAGGGTTTATATTTTTTATAGTTTTATATGCATCGACAGAAGGTACCCGCGCATCGCGCATATCCTAGCACGAAGCCCCTTAGCGAAATGTCGTTCGCCTTTTTTACCCTTTAAAAATAGATTTTATATTGGTTAATTGTAATTTAATTATTCTACTAATATTTAGGACTTTAAAATCAACTAAATGTTGGTCATTAAATCTTCCCTTATTCGAACTACATATATAAAAACTGCTAAACTTAGTAATTTAAAACCAAATAAAAATTTACTTATAAATCCTTTCCTTAAATAAATTGCATAAAGTAATTATCACTTTTTCTTATGTGTATTAGACAAAATGTATATAAACGTGTTAGAAATCTACTATAATAAAATTTTAGATCTAATCTTAATGTGATGACCCAAAAAGTCATCACTTGCTTTAGAAATAAATTCTGTGTTTCGAGGCCTTAAAACCTCCTTTTTGTCTCACCTCGATTTGCATGCGCAGTCCGGGCGCGTATCCGGAAAGCCATTATGTGAAAATATGTAAAAAATAATAAATTTTGCTTTTAAAATGAAATTAAGTTGACTTCGGTCAACATTTTGGGTAAACGGACTCGGACCCGTGATTTGACGGTCCCGGAGGGTCCGTAGGAAAATATGGGACTTAGGCGTATGCCCAGAATCGAATTTCGAGGTCCCAAGCCCGAGAAATGAATTTTCAAAGAAAATTATTTTCTGGAAAATATATGAGTTTTTGGAAATGAAATGTGTTGGAAATTTGATGGTATCGGGCCCGTATTTTGGTTCCGGAGCCCGGTACAGGTCTTATATGTGATTTAAGTTGAGCCTGTAAAATTTGGTAAGAAACGGACTTGAAATGACGTGAATCGGACCTTGTTTGAGAAAATTGGAAAATTTGATGTTCTTAAGTGATTTCATGAATTTGAGGCTTAATTTATAGTTATTGATTTTATTTTGGTGATTTGATTGCACGAGCAAGTCTGTACGATATTTTTAGGTTGGTGTGCATGTTTGGTTTGGAGCCCCGATGGTTCGGGTGAGTTTTGGATAGGCCACGGAGTTAAATTTGCACTTAGGAATTTGTTGGTATGTTGCAGGCCTGGAGGCTTCGCATTTGCGAAGCGTGGCTCGCAAATGCGAGCTCGCAAATGCAAGAAGTCCATCGCAAATGTGAACAAAGGCCTGGACAGGCCTGATCGCAAATGCGACCATTTGGGATCGCAAATGCGGAAGGCCCCAGTCGCAAATGCGACGCCTGCCTCGCAAATGCGGAAGGCCCCAATCGCAAATGCGACGCCTGCCTCGCAAATGCGAACCCCTCAAGAATAAGGGGTGGTCGCAAATGCAATAATTTTCTTCGCAAATGCGAAGATTGCAGTCCTCTGAAGGGTTCGTAATTGCGAACCCTGGTCGCAATTGCGACATCAGAGACCAGTTAATTAATACTTAGACGCATTTTCAGTTATTTTTCATATCTTCTCAAAACATAAACTCTCTTGGGCGATTTTCCAAAGAAAATTTCTTCTCCAAATCGATTGTAAGTCGTTTCTAACTCGTTTTCTTCAATCTTTAACATCTTTTCACATGATTTCAACTCAAAATCAAAGGTTTTCATGAGGGAAATTGGGTGTTTTGGGTAGAACCTAGGTTTTTTAAATTTTGGGGATTTGGACCTCGATTTGAGGTCCGATTTCAAAACAAATTATATATTTGAGTTCGTGGGTGAATGGGTAATCGGGTTTTGGTTCGAACCTCGGGTTTTGACCATGTGGGCCCGGGGTCGATTTTTGACTTTTGAAAAAAACTTTAGAAAACTTATTTCCATGCATTAAAATTGATTCATTTAGCATGTATTGATATAATTAAGTAACTTGTGGCTAGATACGAGCGAATTGGTGGTGGAATCAAGAGGTAAAGCGATAGTTGAGGCTTGAATTGTGTTCGTGGCATCGAGGTAAGTGTTTGGTCTAATCTTAGCTTGAGGGATTAGGAGTCGAGTCCTATTTGCTATGTGTTATTTGATGAGTACGACGTATAGGCATGGTGACGAGTATCTATACGTTGATGTCAAGCATGCTCGTGAGTCTTAAATTGAAATCGTTGTGTTCTTAATAAGTACTACAAATGCCTAAGTTGTTGAATCTCTGTGTTGGGCAAGAATTATGATTATTCTCGTGGAAATTGCTTATGTTTGGGTATTGGTTCTAGTTGAGGTCTCTTTTGTGAAGTTAAATGTTGGAACAAGTTTGGTTATAGCTGATTCCCTTGCCGGGACGTATTTACTTCTTACTGTCGATTCCCTTGCCGGGATGTTGTTGTTCCCTTATTGCTCCCTTGTCGGGATTCTTTGTGATTGGTGTTGAATTGTATATTGGGATCGGGTTGCACACCACAACAATGTTATATGGATCGGGTTGCACGCCACAACAATATTATATGGATCGGGTTGCACGCCGCAACAATATTATATGGATCGGGTTGCATGCCGCAACAGTGAAATATGATATGGATCGGGTTGCACGCCGCAACAGTATTTTATGATTTGGATCGGGTTGCGCGCCGCAACAATAAAGAATAAAAGTGGATATCGATTTGTTACTGATCCCTTACTCCCTCTGCTGCGAATTTTAAATTATTCTTTATGCTTTTCTCCTGAGTTACTGTTGGTAAATGATACCCCCCCCCCCAGCATGTCCCCTTCCCATCTTAAACTGCTAGTTTTCCTTTATTATTACTTGCTATATATATGATTTAACTGCACAGGTTTATTTGGTAGTCTGGTTCTAGCCTCGTCACTACTTCGCCGAGGTTAGGCTAGGCACTTACCAGCACATGGGGTCGGTTGTGCTGATACTATACTCTGCACTCTTTTGTGCAGATCCCAGTGCTTTTGCTTACGGACCGCAGTGAGATTGCTGTTTCTTGTTCATCAGGCGACCCGAGGTAGTCCTGCAGGCATCCGCAGGCCTTTGCGTCTCCTTCTATCTTTTATTCCTGTTTCTTTCACGTATTTCCAGAGACAATGTTGTATTATTTCTTTCAGACCTTTATTTGTAGTACTCCTAGACAGTCTGTGAAGTTGTGACACCAGTCTTGGGTAGATTTGTTATGGATTGGTACTGGTAGTATTATTAAAACTTTGCAATTCAGTCTTCCGCTTATAAAATTCTGTTGTTATTTAAATATTGGTTCTTAATTATTAACGGATTAAAAAATGGAAACAAGGTAAGTAGTTCAATTGGTTGGCTTGTCTATCTTTCACGAGTAGGTGCCATCACGACTCCCGAGGGTGGGAAATCCGGATCGCGACAAGTTGGTATCAGAGCTCTAGGTTACATAGGTCTCACAATTCACAGACAAGCTTAGTAGAGTCTGAAGGATCGGTACGGAGACGTCTGTATTTATCCCCAGAGGCTACAGAGTTAGGAAAAAACTTCACATCTATTTTTTCCTGTCGTGCAGTTTGGTCTCTCAATGCTAATTGAATTTCTACTCTATTCTTTCGCAAATGCCGAGAACACGCGCTTCCTCATCCGCTGATCAGCAGCCCGAGCCCCCAGCAGTAGCTCCCACGAGGGGCAGAGGGCGAGGCCGAGGCTGAGGTAGGGGCAGAGCTCAGCCCGGAGCAGCAACACTAGTGGCGGGGCCTCAGGTTGAGTCTGACGAGGAGGTTCCGGCCCAGGTAGTTCCGGTGGGCCCAGCCCAGGTCTCAGAGGGGTTCATTGCTACCCCAGTACTTCAGGATGCTCTGGTCCGTCTAGTGGGCCTTATGGAGAGTGTCACCCGGGCAGGCTTGCTTCCTGTAGCACCAGCCGTCTCTCAGGCTGGGGGAGGAGCCCAGACTCCTGCTACTCGCACTCCGGAGTAGGTGGCTCCCCAGTTTCAGACTCCAACAGCTCAGCCAGTTGGAGCAGTTCAGCCGGGTGTGGTAGCCCAGACCGGCGATGGAGCGGCTATGTCTGCCGATGCCTTGTGGAGATTGGACAGGTTCACCAAGCTATTCACTACCACTTTCAGCAGTGCATCTTCTGAGGATCCCCAGGATTATTTAGACAGCTGTCACGAGGTTCTCAGGAACATGGGGATAGTGGAGACCAATGGGGTCGACTTTGCTACTTTTCGCTTATCTGGATCCGCCAAGACTTGGTAGAGAGATTATTGTTTGGCTAGACCAGTTGGGTCACCAGCTCTGACTTGGGATCGTTTTTCACAGCTATTCTTGGAGAAGTTTGCTCCCGTCACTCAGAGAGAGGTCTATCGGAGGCAGTTTGAGCGTCTCCAGCAGGGTTCCATGACTGTTACTCAATACGAGACCAGGTTTATTGATTTGGCCCGTCATGCTCTACTTATACTTCCCACTGAGAGAGAGAGTGAGGAGGTCCATTGAGGGGCTCATTCAGCCTATTCGACTTCAGATCGCTAAGGAGACGGGGAGTGAGATTTCCTTCCAGGAGGCGGCCAATGTGACCAGGAGAGTTGAGATGGTTCTATCACAGGGAGGTGGTCAGGGGTCTAACAAGAGGCCTCGTCATTCAGGCAGATTCAGTGGCGCCTCGTCTGGAGGCAGGTATTCGTATGGTAGGGGCCATCCTCCTAGGACTTTTCAGTTAGCACTTCAGGTTTCTCACGGTGCTTCCGGTGGCCGTGGTTCTCATATGCAGTATTCTGATCAGCAGTCCTACAGTGCACCACCAGCTCCTATCAGAGCACATCCTATTCAGAGCTATTTTCATGGTCAGTCGGCCTGCCAGGGTCAGTCTCAGTTTCCTCAGCCGCAACACTTAGGTGGATGCTTTGAGTGCGGTGAGTATGGTCACATCTGGAGGGCTTGCCCGAGATTAGTGGGTATTCAGTCGCAGCAGCAGGGTTCCCGAGCCATGGTTCAGGCACCGAGTGTTCCACAGCCCGCTCAACCAGCTAGAGGTGGAGGTAGAGGTGCTAGAGGTGGAGGTAGAGGTGTTAGAGGTGGAGGCCAGCCAACAGCAGGCCATCCCAGAGATGTAGTCCAGGGTGGTGGGGCCCAGTTCGATGTTATGCTCTTCCAGCCAGGCCTGAGGCTGAGGCTTCCGATGTAGTTATCACAGGTGTGGTTCTGGTTTGTAGTAGGGATGCTTCAGTGCTATTTGATCCAGGGTCTACATACTCTTATGTGTCATCTTATTTTGCGCTGTATCTGGTCATGCCTAGTGATTTTTTGAGTGCTCCTATTTATGTGTCTACACCGGTGGGTGACTCTATTGTTGTAGATCGTGTTCATCGTTCTTGCGTAGTTGTGATTGGGGGTCTTGAGACCCGAGTAGACTTGTTACTACTGGACATGGTTGATTTTAATGTCATATTGGGGATGGACTGGCTATCACCTTACCACGCTATCTTGGATTGTCATGCCAAGACTGTGACCTTAGCCTTACCGGGTCTACCTCGTCTTGAGTGGAGAGGGACTCCTGGTCATTCTACCCGTAGTGTTATCTCATATATGAAGGCTCGGCGTATGGTCGAGAAGGGGTGTTTATGTTCGTGATTCTAGTGCTAAGGTCCCTTCTATTGATTCTGTGCCTGTAGTTCGTGAGTTTCCTGAGGTATTTCCTTCAGACCTGCCGGGTATGCCACTCGACAAGGATATTGACTTTTGCATTGATTCGGCTCCGGGCACTCAGCCTATTTCTATTCTGCCGTATCGTATGGCCCCGCCTGAGTTGAAGGAGCAATTGCAAGACTTGCTTGATAAGGGCTTCATTAGGCCCAGTGTCTCACCGTGGGGTGCGCCAGTGTTGTTTGTCAAGAAGAAGGACGGGCCGATGAGAATGTGTATAGATTACCGGCAATTGAACAAGGTCACAATCAAGAATAAGTACCCATTGCTGAGGATTGATGATTTGTTCGACCAGCTTCAGGGTGCCCAAGTGTTTTCTAAGATCGACTTGAGATCGGGCTACCATCAGTTAAGGATTAGGGCATCCGATGTCCCTAAGACAGCTTTCCGCACTCGGTATGGGCATTATGAGCTCTTGGTGATGTCATTCCGATTGACAAATGCCCCAGGAGCTTTCATGGATTTGATGAACCGAGTGTTCAGGCCTTACTTGGATTCGTTCGTGATAGTCTTCATTGATGATATTTTGATTTATTCCCGCAGCCGGGAGAAGCATGAGCAGTATCTAAGAGTGGTTCTTCAGACTCTGAGAGATAGTCAGTTGTATGCTAAGTTTTTGAAGTGTGAGTTCAGCTTGAGTTCAGTTGCTTTCTTGGGTCATGTGGTTTCAGCAGAGGGTATTCAAGTGGATCCAAAGAAGATAGAGGCAGTCAAGAACTGGTCTTGACCCACATCAGCTACAGAGATCCGGAGTTTCTTGGGTTTGGCAGGCTATTACCGTCGATTTGTTGAGAGGTTTTCATCTATTGCAGCCCCGATGACCAGGTTGACCTAGAAGGGTGCCCAGTTTAGGTGGTCGGACGAGTGCGAGGCGAGCTTTCAGAAGCTCAAGACAGCTTTGACTACGGTGTCAGTGTTGGTTTTGCCCACAGGTTCAGGGCCATATACAGTTTATTATGATGCATCTCGTACCGGACTTGGTGCGGTGTTGATGCAGGATGGCAAGGTCATTGTTTATGCTTCGCGTCAGTTGAAGATTCATGAGAAGAACTATCCAGTCCATGATTTGGAGTTAGCAGCCATTGTTCACGCGTTGAAGATATGGAGGCATTATCTGTATGGCGTGGCATGTGAGGTGTTCACGGATCACAAGAGTTTGCAATACTTATTCAAGAAGAAGGAGCTAAATTTGAGGCAGAGAAGGTGGTTGGAGCTGTTAAAAGACTATGATATCACCATCTTATATCATCCGGGAAAGGCCAATGTGGTGGCCGATGCTTTGAGTAGGAAGTCAGCCAGTATGGGCAGTCTTGCGTATATTCCGGACGGTGAGAGACCGCTTGCTTTGGATGTTCGGGCTTTGGCCAATCAGTTCGTGAGGTTGGATGTTTCTGAGCCCAACCGTGTATTAGCTTGCACAGTTGCTCGTTCTTCTCTATTGGAGCGTATCCGAGATCGGCAGTATGATGATCCTCATTTGTGTGTCCTTAGAGACACAGTGCAGCACGGAGGTGCCAAGCAGGTTACATTAGGAGATGATGGAGTTTTGAGGCTGCAGGGTCGAGTTTGTGTGCCTAATGTGGATGGGCTCTGGGAGCTGATTTTAGAGGAGGCCCATAGTTCCCGGTACTCTATTCATCCGGGCGCCGCCAAGATGTATCAGCATTTGTGGCAGCATTATTGGTGGAGGAGAATGAAGAAGGACATTGTTGCATATGTGGCTCAGTGTTTGAATTGTCAGCAGGTTAAGTACGAGCATCAGAGACCTGGTGGTCTGTTCTAGAAGATTGAGATTCCTGAGTGGAAGTGGGAGAGTATCACTATGGACTTCGTTGTTGGACTCCCACAGACTCAGAGGAAGTTATGCAATGTGGGTTATTGTTGATAGGCTGACCAAGCCAGCACATTTCATTCCTGTGGCAGTCTCTTATTCTTCCGAGAGGTTAGCTGAGATCTATATCCGGGAGATTGTTCATCTTCATGGTGTGCCCGTGTCTATCATTTCGGACCGAGGTACGCAGTTTACCTCACATTTCTGGAGAGCAGTTCAGCGTGAGTTGGGTACACGGGTCGAGTTGAGCACAGCGTTTCATCCTCAGACGGACGGGCAGTCCGAGCGCACTATTCAGATTTTGGAGGATATGCTCCGGGCTTGTGTTTTTGACTTTGGAGGCTCGTGGGATCAGTTTTTGCCTTTAGCGGAGTTTGCCTACAACAACAACTACCAGTCGAGTATCCAGATGGCTCCTTATGAGGCTTTGTATGGTAGGCGGTGTCGGTCGCCGGTTGGATGGTTTGAGCCAGGAGAGGCTCGGTTGTTGGGTACGGATCTAGTGCAGGATGCCTTGGACAAGGTCAGGATCATTCAGGATAGGCTTCGTTCAGCTCAGTCCAGGCAAAAGAGTTATGCCGACCGTAAGGTTCGTGATTTGGCATTCATGGTCGGTGAGTGGGTGTTGCTTCGGGTGTCGCCTATGAAGGGCGTGATGAGATTTGGGAAGAGGGGAAGCTTAGCTCTAGGTTCATTGGCCCATTTGAGATTCTTGATCGAGTGGGAGAGGTGGCTTACACACTTGCGTTGCCGCCGAGTTTATTAGCCGTACATCTAGTGTTTCATGTGTCCATGCTTCGGAAGTATCACGGCGATCCATCCCATCGTGTTAGATTACAGCACTGTCCAGTTGGACAAGGATCTGTCCTACGAGGAGGAGCCGGTAGCTATTCTAGACCGGCAGGTTCGTCAGTTGAGATCGAAGAGTTTCCCTTCTATTTGTGTTCAATGGAGAGGTCAGCCTACTGAGGTATCGACCTAGGAGTCCGAGTCCGATATGCGGAGCCGTTATCCTCATCTTTTCTCCGACTCAGGTACTTCTTTCTTATGTCCGTTCGAGGACGAACGGTTGTTTTAGAGGTGGAAGATGTGATGACACAAAAAGTCATCACTTGCTTTAGAAATAAATTCTGTGTTCCGAGGCCTTTAAACCTCCTTTTTGTCTCACCTCGATTTACGTGCACAGTCCGGGCCCGTATCCGGAAAGCCATTATGTGAAATCTGTGAAAAATAATAAATTTTGCTTTTAAAATGAATTTAAGTTGACTTCGGTCAATATTTTGGGTAAACGGACCCGGACCCGTGATTTGACGGTCCCGGAGGGTCCATAGGAAAATATGGGACTTATGCATATGCCCGAAATCGAATTCCGAGGTACCAAGCCCGAGAAATGAATTTTTAAAGAAAATTATTTTTTGGAAAATATATGAGTTTTTCGAAATGAAATATGTTGGAAATATGATGGTATCGGGCTCGTATTTTGGTTCCGGAGCCCGGTACAGGTCTTATATGTGATTTAAGTTGAGCCTGTAAAATTTGGTAAGAAACGGACTTGAAATGATGTGAATCGGACCTTGTTTGAGAAAATTGGAAAATTTGATGTTCTTAAGTGATTTCATGAATTTGAGGCTTAATTCATAGTTATTGATGTTATTTTTTGTGATTTGATTGCACGAGCAAGTCCGTACGGTGTTATTAGGTTGGTGTGCATGTTTTGTTTGGAGCCCCGAGGGCTCGGGTGAGTTTTGGATAGGCCACGGAGTGAAATTTGCACTTAGGAATTTGCTGGTATGTTCCAGGCCTGCAGGCTTCACATTTGCGAAGCTTGGCTCGCAAATGAAAGAAGTCCATTGCAAATGCGAACAAAGGCCTGGGCAGGCCTGATCGCAAATGCGACCATTTGGGGTCGCAAATGCGGAAGGCCCCAGTCGCAAATGCGACGCTTGCCTCGCAAATGCTAACCCCTCAGGAATAAGGGGTGGTCGCAAATGCGATAATTTTCTTCGCAAATGCGAAGATTGCAGTCCTCTGAAGGGTTCGCAATTGCGAACCCTGGTCGCAATTGCGACATCAGAGACCAGTTAATTAACACTTAGACGCATTTTCAGCCATTTTTCATATCTTCTCAAAACATAAACTCTCTTGGGCGATTTTCCAAAGAAAATTTCTTCTCCAAATCGATTGTAAGTCATTTCTAACTCGTTTTCTTCAATCTTTAACATCTTTTCACATGATTTCAACTCAAAATCAAAGGTTTTCATGAGGGAAATTGGGTGTTTTGGGTAGAACCTAGGTTTTCTAAATTTTGGGGATTTGGACCTCGATTTGAGGTCCGATTTCAAAACAAATTATATATTTGAGTTCGTGGGTGAATGGGTAATAGGGTTTTGGTTCGAACCTCGGGTTTTGACCATGTGGGCCCAGGGTCGATTTTTGACTTTTGGAAAAAACTTTAGAAAACTTATTTCCATGCATTAGAATTGATTCATTTAGCATGTATTGATATAATTAAGTAACTTGTGGCTAGATACGAGCGAATTGGTGGTGGAATCAAGAGGTAAAGCGATAGTTGAGGCTTGAATTGTGTTCGTGGCATCGAGGTAAGTGTTTGGTCTAACCTTAGCTTGAGGGATTAGGAGTCGAGTCCTATTTGCTATGTGTTATTTGATGAGTACGACGTATAGGCATGGTGACGAGTATCTATACGTTGGTGTCAAGCATGCTCGTGAGTCTTAAATTGAAATCGTTGTGTTCTTAATAAGTACTACAAATGCCTAAGTTGTTGAATCTCTGTGTTGGGCAAGAATTATGATTATTCTCGTGGAAATTGCTTATGGTTGGATATTGGTTCTGGTTGAGGTCTCATAAAAACCCATGCAACAACACAAAAATCATCAATTCTCATCGAATTCAAGCCTAAGTTTTCTCAAAACTTTCGAAATACGCATTTGATCAAAAACCCAACCAAACGACGTCCGAATGACCTGAAACTTTGCACACACATCACAAATGGCATAACGAAGCTACAGCAACTCTCAGAATTCCATTCCGACCCTCGAATCAAAATCTCACCTATCAACCGGAATTCGCCCAATACTAACTTCGCCAATTCAAGCCTAATTCTACACCGGTCCTCAAAAATAAAGTCTGATCACGCTCCTAAGTCACAAATCGCCTCACAAAGCTAACCAAATCATAAAAACTCTGATCCGGGCTCATATACAAATAAGTCAACTCTTGGTCAAACCTTTCATATTCAAAGCTTTCAACTGAAACTGTTCTTTCAAATTCATTCCAAATTTTCCTGAAAACCCAAAACCAACGATCTACATTAGTCATAATACATAACACGGGGCAAGTCATGCCCGAGAACTGGCAATCAAAGTGCAAAAGCTCAAAACGACCGGTCGGGTCGTTACATCCTCCCCCACTTAAACACACGTTCGTCCTCGAACGTACCCGGAGTTGTTCTAGAAGCCAATCAATAGCTGAATAACCTTACCAAGCGTAAACCCGGGGGTGATCCCGCGTCACCCTATCTAATATAGGTCCGATAACACATTGTAACTGAAATTTCACCATCCAATCTAGCCCATAAGCCATAGAACCACATTTCACTCTCCGAAATCATACCCAAGGTCAGAACCTCACATCTCTATTCAGAATAAGCCCGAACCAGCTGAAATAACCGATACCTGCAACCTCAGGTGCAATTATATGATATACCACATAACTCAAACACTCGAAACGATCACTTCTATTCACAGCAGCTGCACACAACACCCGAATACCGGTAGAAAACCTCTTATCAACTACGGTCTTATTCCAACACTTCAATATACTGCTAATGATAAATGAAACATGCAATAAACCGTAACCATCTCTCAGGTCAACCATTCATGAAGTCACTTCCCTTTTGGCTAATACGACAGCAGATTTCCGAGCCGAACCTCGATATTATCCTTCCAACAATCTAAAATCAAATCCGTTCGTATTCATTAATGACCCCAACGATCATGTCTAATCCAACACACCTCTCTGGTGACATGACACATCAATACAGGCCTAAACCACAACTTACATAATTCGCGCACCAATAAGAAACGGTCTGAATATCCTCAAATCATGAAAATGACTCAAACGAAAGAGCTGTACCTCAAGCTCATCAGTTCCATCACAACACAAGGCTGAGACCCCGTCTCACATCATAGAAATAGAACACATGAATCTACCCCGAAAGGTCATATCTCTACGTAGCATCGCTACAATGCGCGATCCTATCCAAACACTGCTACACACGGAACACCTCAAGTCACTATGCTCAAAACCGACAGCCACACACAATTTGATATCTGGAACCAAGGCAAATCATAAACCCACGGTGCAACAGATAACATATGCCACGCAACCCGATAGGACACAACCGATACGCCGTTCACTAAGCATCGCTCAATTACTCTTCCCGCTCGAATTCCACTAAGAGACCCCAATTGAACCGCACCATATGTGCCTATAACCAACAAATCCTAGCATCTCGCAGCACAGAAAGGTAACTCATAGATCTCCGCAGATCATTGATAATCTCAACAACGGTCGAATCAATACCCCTCTCAACAATGCCATTCGGAGCCAACCAAGCCGACTCAAGATAGAACACTCACTCACAAGACCCCAAGTAATAAAGGCAATCCTTCCCAGCCGTCCTCTAGGTCTTCGATAATGTAAAAATCTCCAATAGGACATAATCCGACGAACATCGCCACTGAATCCGTGGCATTTCCCAACATAGCCATCCGTGCCATCTTATCGCAATAGTCCAGAATACACAACAAGGAAACAACCTGTCTACACCCCAATATCATACCCAAAACCTAACATACTAAGCAAAAAAAGATCCACTCGGGCCTCCAAATCTCGGTAGTCACTAAACAATGCCGACACACACGATCTACAACCACATCATAGCCTGTATATGAGAACTTCCGTCTCCACATCCACCCTGTCACACCTCATTCTTTTCACTACTACACCCCCGGAAGGGTGAAAATAATAAAGGAGTTTTTCCAATTAAAGGACAATCGAAACGGGATTCGCTTATTAAGAAGTTCAGAGTCGCCACTTGGGAGATTTATGGTGTCCCAAGTCACCGGTTTGAATCCCGAATCGAGGAAAGGGTTTGACTCTGTTTAACAGTCGCGAACCAGAAATCCGGGTAAGGAATTCTATTAACTCGGGAGAAGGGGTTAGGCACTCCCGAGTTCCGTGGTTCTAGCACGGTCGCTCAACTGCTATATTTGGCTAAAGTGTGAGTTTAACACACGTTATCCTATTGTAATTTTAGAATTGTTTAATCGCTTTTAATTAAATTTTTTATGAAAGTGAACGCCGTTTAAGAGCGTGTTTTTGGATCACGTCACATGAAATGCACCCGGATCCTTGACACCTCTTATTCAACGTTTTGGGATTTCAATTTGAGTCGCATGAAATGCACACCCGTAGTTAAGAAGGTAAAATTATTAAAAAGCGCGCCTAAAGTGGCTAGCATCTTGTTAACTTTGTGGGAGGCCATGAAAATTCGCTAAATGGCACGTCCCGAATTTCTAAAGATTTTAATAAAAAGCATTTGATGAGGGCCCCGCAATTTATATGTTTTGTGCGGCGAGGCTCGTCCCATTTTTATTTAAGGGTCATCCTAGAGCAAGCTATAATTTCCTACGTAATCTTGTCTCTAAAGAATCATATTTAATCAATTTTATCAATCGTTATTATTTAAAGTAATCGGAGAACTTGGACTTCCAGTTCAAGTCCACACTCGAACAAAAGGAGAACCTCTTAATTCGAGCATGCTACTTAACTAGCGAGCCCTAAACCCAAATCACCAACTTAAAGTTATGAAGTCCAGCTCTTAACATTTGGGCCCTCACACTTGGCCCTAAACAAGTTCAATCCTGCTAGTGCACGAAACACTGCCCAAACGTGGGCCTGGTGCAACAAAAATCAAGTCTGAATTCTATCAATCCAAAAGTTATCCAGTCTTGGGTCCTTGCCCAGGTCCAAATGAAATGTGAGCTAAAATTGGACCTGGGACTGTGCATCGATAGATTTGCAGCCCAATTTAATTACAAATAGGCTGTTGGGCCTTAATCTGTTAGCAGATCCCAAACCAAACGGAACTTCAACTTGTTTCAAACTGTTCCAATCATTTTCGTTGATCTTGTAATAAAGGAGACCACGTACAGCTTATTCAGATTCGTCGAGTTATTCATTGTTAAAAATCCAATTTCATACTCAGATTGTGTTTAAGCTAAACTGACCGCTACAACTACTTATGGAGTTCAATGAATTAACATGAGGTAATTAACATCTACATCGAAGTCTTAAGCTCAAGGACACAGCGCAATACAAAAACAAATTCTCTGATTTCAAAATCAAATTGCTGGTATCAATACTAAAGTGCTGCACTACTACACACATCTATCCGGTGCGAATTTGACATTGATATGGGCATACATTCTGATTGTAAGATCAGTTTTAAGTTCACAATGTTTTCTAAAGGTTAAACCAGCATGAGAAACCAAATTACGCTACACTAAGGCTAATGTTTTAGATGAATACACACAGACTCAACAGTTCAACAGTATAGTCCAGATTTATTTACAATGAGGACCTTAGCTAAATCAAGGACACTACTCGAAATACAAAACATTAAACAGCAAATTCTACACAAAATCATATAGCAAGCTTCATTTCATATTGCAACTTGATGTCTACATTGCATCGGATTCAGGATAGTGTACCTGGATTTTACAACAATGAAGAAGAAGAGATCAGTAGCAGCAGCCAACAGGTAACAGCAGCTCAAAAATTGGTCTCAAAGCCCAGGATTGATATCAAACGAAACCCAGCAATTGACACAACCAGTAAACCAAAATAACCAGCTCAAACAGACCAGGTTCAATTTGAAAAGTGATCCCAGAAACCTTTTAAATCTCAATCACTGAACGAGCCAGGAAATTCAAACCATTTTCAATCTTAGATGAACTAGATATATGAATTAAGGGGCTAGAATTCGAAAATATGGCAAGGAACTTCAATGGAATAGTTTCTTTTTGTATTGGTGTTGTTTTTGGTTTTGAAAATTTGAAATTCAAACCCTTTTCAGATCTCTCCAATTTGCAGAAATTTATCCGGATTTTCTACCTCTCCAACTTGTCTTCTAAGGCAAGAAATGATGCCTTTTATAGGCTAACACCTAGGGCAGCCCTTGCAAGTTTTATTTTGCACTTTAGTCCCCCTTAAATTCCTGTTTTTAGCTTAGAAATCCTTTATTTACTGACTTACTACCCAAGTCACATCACTATGTTTCTAAAACTCCACTTAGGACCTCTTCTAGGTTCTTCTAGGGGCTTCGAATTTCTGTTACCAAGAATTCCCTGAGATGAACTCCCTAAACTACCCCTTTTTATTCTGAAAATTCCAACCTAGTTAAACCAAACCCAACCATGTTACCCTGGTCAAGAAGGTGATCATAGTTAACTAATTGGAAGCTTGGAATACTCAGCTATACCCAGAAGATCCTAAAAATTAAACTAATTAACAATCGTGCAATTACATCTAAGAATCAATGGACCAGTAATTAGGCAATTGAAACTAAATCAGATTATCACATTAAACCAGACTAAAACAAAAACCAAAATCAAGACAGAATTAACAAAATTAATCAAAACCTAAACATCCTAAATCATTTAATCATGAAGGTAATCAATCCAAATGCAAAGTGACAACACTTAAATTAATCTAAGACCCTGTTCAAATAGCAGTTTGATTAACTACATAAAAGAAAAGATGAAATAGCAAGCCAAGTATATGAACACGAAATCAATGCAAAGAAAAGGAAAGAAGAGAAGCTGACAACTCGGGCCGAGCGGACAACTGGATGGACCCTAGGTTTATTGGTCTAGACCTGGCTTACCCGAGCGGACAACTCGGGCCGAGGGGGAGGCAGCGTACCGGGGATACAGAAGCTCCGCCGGCTTTGCAACTTATCCAAACCTCGTTCTAAATAGGAAAAGACTCTAAACAGAGCAGAAGCTACACGAAGTGCACCCTTCTCCATGATGTAGAAGACTCAGAAAGAGGGAGGGATTCGCGACAATTTCTATATACAATTTCAACAAATATCAAAGCGGTAAAGCAATTAGCACATAAGACATGAAACATGTAGAAAAATCAGATAAAGCCAAATATAACAATTTAACTGAGCTCGAGTTCTTGAACCCTGAACCGAAATTCTGGGTTCTTGTCCCCAGCAGAGTCGCCAGAGCTGTCACACCTCCTTTTTCATTACTACACCCCGTGAAAGGTATAATAAATGAGTTTTTCCAATTAAAGGACAATCGAAACGGGATTTGTTTATTAAGAAGTTCAGAGTCGCCACTTGGGAGATTTATGGTGTCCCAAGTCACCGGTTTGAATCCCGAATCGAGGAAAAGGTTTGACTCTGTTTAACAGTCGCGAACCAGAAATCCGGGCAAGGAATTCTGTTAACCCGGGAGAAGGGATTAGGCACTCCCGAGTTCCTTGGTTCTAGCACGGTCGCTCAACTGCTATATTTGGCTAAAGTCTGATTTTAATACATATTATCCTATTGCACTTTAGAATTGTTTAACCGCTTTTAATTAGTTTTTATGAAAGTGAACGTCGTTTAAGAGCGTGTTTTTGGATCACGTCACATGAAATGCACCCGGATCCTTGACACCTCTTATTCAATGTTTTGGGATTTGGATTTGGGTCGCATGAAATGCACACCCGTATTTAAGAAGGTAAAATTATTAAAAGCGCGCCTAAAGTGGCTAGCGTCTTGTTAACTTTGCGGGAGGCCATGAAAATTCGCTAAATGGCACATCCCGAATTTCTAATATATTATTAATAAAACAATTAATGAAGGCCCCGCAATTTTTATATTTTTTGTTTGGCGAGGCTCGTCTCACTTTTTATTTAAAGGCCAATCCTAAAGCAATCTATAATTTTCTATATTTTGACTCTAAAATTGAAGGAAGAGTCCTAGTCAATTGATATTAAAAATTTTGGGGCCTCGAGTTCAGGTCCGGATCCAAACAAAAGGGATAACCTCTTAATTTGAACCCGCTACCTAAATTGAAAGCCCAAACTTAAAATTATTTCAAATTAAGAATTGAACTCTTAACACTCTTAAACCTCGAAACCAGTTCCAAAACGATAAAATTCAAAAAAGGTTTGGTGGGGGTCTACCAGGTCGTGGGCCTGCTCATGAGGCCCAATTTAAAATGAAGCGGACTCAATGAGTCTGTATCCAAAACTGATTACACAATTGGGCTTATTGTTAAAAGGACCAGGCCTAGGGCGTGTTTTTGTACACATTTCAGCTATAAAGCTGGTTATGAATATCTGGGCCTTCGTTCAAGCCCAGTGTGACAAAGGGCAGAATCCAGTCATAATTCATTCGAATCCTATAGCTCAAGCTAACCAAGCAAACAAATTTGGTTCAATAAGCATTTTAAAATTCGGATACGTTCTAGCTGAGCACTTATATTAACATCCAACCAAGACGAAAACATTAAGCATAGATGACTGATATCCTGACGTCCAATTCAATATGTACACCTATGTTAGACTTTAACTACAGTTTCAAATGGACCCCTGCCTTAACATTTGGAAGAAAGAATTGATGAAACTCGTTTAAGATAAAGCATCACATGAAAAAGGAATCAACAATAAAACTTGATAGACTAATGGACTAATTAACTAGAATTCCCATACAGTGCTTTCTTAATTTCTGATCTCTAATTAACACATGAATATCACATATTAGATCTAAACAAACTCGAATCTGCCATTCCTCAGTGCAAGTTTACATGAACATGAGAAGGAAATGGAATCAGTTTTGGGATTTCAACAAACAAACTCAACTATATTAAATCTGCTACCTACTTATACTTGATGCTCATATTTTAGCTGCTATCCGGTTAAACACATGGAGACTTAAACAAATTAACCTTGACTAAATTAGATCTATTATCACAACACCCTACATTTCACCACACTGAAATTCAAAACAGTCCAAAGCGATTTAAAAAAAAAGTCCAAACAGTCCAGTCCTTAGTCACAAACAATGATCTACTGAAGTTCATAAAATTACATGAAGCATAATATGAAAATTAACAGGAAGAAGTTATGTTGCACTTCAATTCATGTACATAGGCCTGAAAGTTACACGATGTGTACCTGGCAAGCAAAATGAGAGAGAAGGGAGAAGATCAGTAGCAAGCAGTAGCAAACAACCCAGATTTATGATCAATCAAATAGCGAACAGCTCAGGAAAAACCAACGGAACAGTAGAGGAACTCAAAAACTGACTCCAAACCAAAGCTTAAGCTATTTCTCTAACCAGATGCACAATTTCGAAAATTTTCCAGAAATTCTAAATTCACAGAAGATTCAGAGAACCAAAACCAAGAAACCAAAACCAATTCAAACAATATTCAGCATTTCTTGGAATTNGGTGGGCTCCTGACTGCAACAAAATAAACAACAAAGAAAATTTTCTGCTCCAGTTTGGTAACTGGGTACAGCATGTTATCAAATATTAAAAATTTAAAAGATAAAATTCGAATTGCACTTCCCTTGTTCTCTAGGTGGGCTCCTGACTGCCGAAACTTGAAAAGCATTCCCTTGTTCTCCAGGTGGGCTCCTGATTGCTGAACTTGAAAAGTATTCCCTTGTTCTCCAGGTGGGCTCCTGACTGCTGAACTTGAAAAGTATTCCCTTGTTCTCCAGGTGGGCTCCTGATTGCTGAACTTGAAAAGTATTCCCTTGTTCTCCAGGTGGGCTCCTGATTGCTGAAGCTTGAAAAGTATTCCCTTGTTCTCCAGGTGGGCTCCTGACTGCAACAAAATGAACAAAGAAAATTTTCTGCTCCAGTTTGGTAGCTGGGCACATGGGTGAGTGTTAAACTAAATTGTTCTACCAACTATTATAAGAATTTGAAAGCTAAGTCCTATTATCCAGGGAGGTCCTGACAACTTCTAATAATTATGAACTTAAGTTATATCCTCTAGAGGTATTACCCCACTACATTTGTTGTCTAAAAGGTCTTACACTACTCCCTATTATCCAGGTGGGTCCTGACAGCTTCTAGTTAAAAGATAGTTTTAACCTAAGTTATATCTACTGAAGGTACGACTCCCACTATATCTTGTTATCTGAAACGAACTTTAAAGCTACATCCCATTATCCAGGAGGGTCCTGAAAACTCCTAATTGAATCCTATCTTAAACGTGCGAACTTTGAAACCAACTTATATTCCTATTTATGCTAAATTATGCTACTCATGATTGTTTTGAAATTTAAACTAAGTCCCATTTTCCAGGAGGGTCCTGAGAATTTCCTGCCATACCTGTTTTGGATGCTTGCTTTTTCCTTAAGGAGGGTTTCTCCGAAACCAATGAAAACTTTCTGCCCCTGTTTCAATCAAAGAAAAATCTTGTCAGTTTTAAAAATGTGGTTAGTTACTGGCATTCTTGCTAGGTACATCCCTGCTACTGGGCTTCACTCCGTCCCGCTTTCCTGGACTTGTTTTGAATCCCCTCAACTTCCTGACCGAATTTCAACCCCTTGACTCTGACGACCCAAGTGTTCTATTCCATATTGTTGTTCTTGTGTTTCGGACCCCTCTTTTGAAACTTCGCTCTTTCCCCACAATTATCCGACTAATCCACCGATGAAACCTCCAGTGGTCCTTTACGACTTACTTTGCTTTTCAATATTTTTGATATACTCTGGCCCTGTCTGTACAACTAGGAAGCTGGTAGTTAGCCTTGACATTCCTTCCTTTTGTTTCGAACAGAACTGACACTGAAACATCTCAAAGATAGACCTCGAAAGAATGAAATGCAATGACCTCGAAGGTTAAGGATAAAGAGAATCCAAGAACGGATGATTTGTAACGAAGAAAGAAGAGAATGAGACTTATCTGAGTGGAACAGCTGATACCATTGAGCATGCCATGCATTTTGGATTAATCAGCCCAGCCTGTCTAACCAATCAACTTTCGATTGCCACATTTGTTGTTCCGGACTTTCACAACCTGATTTTCACTCAAACCCAAACCTTGCTCGTCTTGCAATGTCCTCGCAGCTTTTGGCCACAGACTTGTTTCCTTGGCCTGTCTGAAAAACTCGCCTTCGCCTTACGGTGCCCGTGAGGGTTTTCACCAATAAGACTCTCTCATTTGGTTTCTCTCAACTCACTTCGCCTTACGGTGCCGAGTTTTTTGAAAAATGGCAGCTGCGACAACGGACCTCAGTTCGTCGGGAAGAAAACAACCGAGTTTTTTGAAAAATGGCACATCAAGCGAATACTCTCCACACCATATAATCCCGCCGGCAACGGCCAAGCCAAATCCTCCAACAAAACGATATTGAATATATTAGAAAAGAAACTCGAGGACGCCAAGGGGCTATGGCCTGAGCTACTACCAGAAGTACTATGGGCATACCGCACCACGCCAAAAACCAGTACAGGCGATACGCTATATTCATTGGTCTACGGGACTGACGCCATTATACCCGTCGAAGTCGGAGAACCTAGCCTGAGATATTCCAACGAGAGCGGATCAAGTAACGACGAAAGCATATTACAAGACTTGGATGAAGTCGAAGAGCGAAGAGATGTGGCTCACATAAGAATGATAGCCCAAAAGCAACGAGTAGAAAGGTACTATAACAAGAAAGCCAAAGTACGACCACTCAAAGTCGGGGACTATATTCTCAAAGCTAAAACGCAAGCAGCGAAAGACCCAAATGAGGGAAAACTGGGAACAAACTGGGACGGGCCATACAAAATCACCACAGCAGCAAACTAAGGAGCATTCCAATTAGAGACAATGGAAGGAAAACTACTCCAAAATAACTGGAATGTCGCCCATATCAAATACTTCCACTTCTGAAAAGAGGCGTCACCTACGTCGTATTCTTTTTTCCTCACCCGGGTTTTGTCCCAATCGGGTTTTCTCGGTAAGGTTTTTAATGAGGCGGCAAGGGGGGCGTTTCGAGGTCCGAAGTATTGTTCATTGCCCCGCCCGTCGACGTCATCTCCAGGCCGAGCAATGAAGGGACTAGGTATAGATAGTCAAATCTCCGTTATATGTACGAAGTCAACATGTATTTCTGACAGGAATATAATCAAATCTCCGTTGTATGTACAAATTCAACATGTATTCCCGATAGGAATATAATCAAATCTCCATTGTATGAACGAAATGAACACATATTTTCGACAGGAACATAGTCGAATCTCCAGTGCATGAATAAAATCGACATACGCGACAATCCATCAAATGCAATGGCTAAGGTCATCATCAAAGTGAAGGGTTCGCATTGCTCGAACCACGACGAGATACTACTTCGACACCAGCTCGAAAGTAACTCCCAGTGGCTAAGGCCATCACCAAAGTGAAGGGTTCGACATCGCTCGAACCACGACGGGATACTATTTCGACACCAGCTCGAAAGTAACATCCCAATGGCTAAGGCCATCACCAAAGTGAAGGGTTCGACATCGCTCGAACCACGACGGGATACTACTTCGACACCAGCTCGAAAGTAACATCCCAATGGCTAAGGCCATCACCAAAGTGAAGGGTTCGACATTGCTCGAACCACGACGGGATACTACTTCGACACTAGCTCGAAAGTAACATCCCAATGGCTAAGGCCATCACCAAAGTGAAGGGTTCGAGATCGCTCAAACCACGATGGGATAATACTTCGACACCAGCTTGAAAGTAACATCCCAATGGCTAAGGCCATCACCAAAGTGAAGGGTTTTACATCGCTCGAACCACGACGGGATACTACTTCGACACCAGCTTGAAAGTAACATCCCAATGGCTAAGGCCATCACCAAAGTGAAGGTTTCGACATCGCTCGAACCACGACGGGATACTACTTCGACAACAGCTCAAAAATAACATCCCAATGGCTAAGGCCATCATCGAAGTAAAGAGTTCGACATCGCTCGGACCACGCCGGGATACTACTTCGACATCGGCTCGAAAGTAACGTCCCAATGGCTAAGGCCATCATCGAAGTAAAGAGTTCGACATAGCTCGAACCACGACATGATACTACTTCGACACCAGCTCGAAAGTAACATCCCAATGGCTAAGGCCATCGTCGAAGTAAAGGGTTCGACCTCACTCGAAGCAAAATGGGCTTAATATTTCGACAAAGACCCGGAATATCATAAATGCCGCAAAGATTTCCACCAAATCGACAAAACAGTTTTCATTACAACAAAAATATTACAAGCACCTGTCTTTACAAATGGCTCGAAGACACCCTTACAAAAATCATGAAGCAAAAGTAAGTACAAACCAAAAACTACACATCGTTCCCGGAGGCGTACACATCTT
Source organism: Nicotiana attenuata (assembly GCF_001879085.1). NCBI lineage: Eukaryota > Viridiplantae > Streptophyta > Magnoliopsida > Solanales > Solanaceae > Nicotiana > Nicotiana attenuata. The sequence continues at coordinate 50,258 of NW_017671151.1, read as the reverse complement.
CGTACCAAGAGTCAAAGGCAAGACGGTTCGCATCATCAGAGTTGATATCATCCCCGTTAGGCATAAGAGGGCTGTATCCGCATGCCTCACGAGCTGCATGGGCTTTGGCACGCACATCCTGAAGCTCTACTTCAGACGCCCTCCCGTCAGCATGAAGAGCCTTGTACACATCAAACCTAGCCTCAACATGAACCCACAACTCATACAAACGACGAGGCAAGACAGGATCGGCCGAAGCACGAGGCGTAGAAGGTTGCGATTGTCGACGTACGTCCTCCATTCTCAGTGATGCCACTTGTTCATTTAACGAGGATAGCTCCGCCTCCAACTCCCAAACACGCCCCTCAAGCCCCGTTATCTTAAGTGTGGATGCCTCCTTCTCCTTGGTCAGCTCCAACCTACAAACACAGAGGGCATCTTCCCAAACCGCCGCCTCAGAAATAACGGTCGCCAATCTATCGGCACTTACGCTCAGTTCACCCTTAAGCCCATTAGTATCCGCCGTCTTCGTATTCAGCTCGGTAGTTAAATCGGCCACCTTTGCTTGTAGGTCGGCATTCTCGGCCATTACCCCCCGACTTAGCTCAAGTTCATCGTCCTTCACTTTAAGGGATGCCTCGAGCTCACTGTTACGGGCGACGACCTTTATAAGGTCCTCGTCTCGCTCCCTCAACTCCTTGACCTTACGCGCCAATTGATCCTCCCTCTGTTTAAGCCCTTCGCGGAACAGTTGAAAGTCAGGATCCTGATTGTAGATGTCGATCATCGTACGATGCTTGGTACGATATTCTTGATATTTAGAAGACATCTTTCCATAGATGGCCGTCCTCCTCCTTTCCCGTCACTCGCACTCGATCTCCATGATAAAGGTCTGGCACAACAAGTAAAGTTAAAACAAAAGAACAAGCCAAAAATAATAACACAAACCCAACGACGAAAAGGAAGAGAAAGATATCTACCCGCAAGGCCATGCCGGAGATGCTCCAAGACAACTCCATATCGCTCATCGCTCTAAGCGCCTCGTTCTCAGGGGCAGCATATAAAGGGGCCAAAGCGGACGCCATCTGATCACAGTTCGACAACAAGTTGTAGTCCCTAGGGACAACTATGTGCCGATCAGAACCCTCCACTCTGACCTCTACGTGAGTGTGACGTTCCAAAAACTCACAAACCTCCCCTGGGTCGACGTCCGAGCCCGACCCTTCACCCTCGACGTGCAGGCCCCCTCCGACGTTAGATGATGCGCCGCCCTCAGCGGAGCGCGCGAAACCACCTCCTGGGTAAACACCTTCTGTTTGGGGAGACCTCCCCGCCAAGATGGCGTCGGCCATAAACGTGGGCACAGGTGCCGTCTGCGATGCACCCTTCCTACTCTTATCAGTATCAACGGCCATGCCCTTCCCAAGCTCTACCCTCCTCCTTTTCCTCAGCAACGATTCGTCCCCGTTAGAGGACTCGTCAACAGGTGATGGATCGGTAAGGAAGAGGCCTCTTCCCTCACGACCATGTCGCGAGAAGAATCCCCCACTTGTATCGGTTGAGCACGTCCCTCTCGGACGGACTCACTCAGAGTAAATTGCATTCCTACAGCAGCAACAGCCTGTCGAAATACAGGGACGGGGGCCCTACGCCTAGAAGCACCACGACCTGCCATCACGGAGAATCATATCAAGTAGATGACAATGAACGGTCAGGTAACGGCACAGAGAAAGACACTCACCAGACAGAACTTTCGGCCCGTAGCGTTTGACAAAAGCTAGCCATTCTCGAGTCTCCACTGCCTGAAGCAGCAAACAGGCCACCCAGTCCCTTATACCAGCAATGGGACGGGGTGGATGCCCCATGGATGCAAAAAAGAGTAGTAAGTAAACGCTATGCTGTATAAGAAAAAAAAAAGGAAAGAATAAATAAGTTACAACACCTACGATTCTCATTCCACCGATTCGGAAATTTGGCGGGGTCAAATACAATGTGTTCACTTCTGACAAAGTACTTGTTCTAGAATTTGCGACTGGCCCGGTCGTCAGTTCCGACCACCAATCCCTTTGTCCCACGATATCTTAAGTGCACCATTGTGCCTCTGTGAAAGCTAGGAGAAAACAAATATAGGAGGTGGTGAACGGTAACTTCGCACCCTGCCAGCTCCACGTACTTTGTCAGCACCAAAAGTATCTTATACGTATACGGGGAAAGCTGCGCCGGGCAAATATGATAGAACCAACGGAATTCTTTTGCCAACGGAATCAAGGGGAAGGAATAACCAATTACAAAAGGGTACTCATAGAAAGCACAGTACCCCGATCTATGAACCTCCACAAAATCCCCTCCCGCAGGAAGCATTTCTATATGAGAGGCGATGCTGTATTTAGCATGAAGGGAATTGATATGGGCCTGCTCAGTTTCGGATATAACCGGAGCGGGAGTGGGAGGAGGCTCTTTAAGAAAGTTGCTTTGAGACATGGGGTGCCTCGGCAGCAACTCTTCCACGGCGAGAAAGCTATCCCCCTCCTCCATCATCATGTACTCATCGCCAGTGGCGGCGCCACGGACAAGGGGGTAGCGTCAGAGACCTCTTCACGAGACCAATGTGGTTTAGACATATCTATGGAAATAAAGATGTTGACAGAACAGAAAAAGACAAGAACGGCAAATGGAGAGAAAGCCAAGAGGATTGCTAGAGCAAAAGCGGGAGAGAAGGTAAGGAATAACCAACGAAGAAATGGCCAAGAGTTTTTGAAAAAACAAACCCTCCACCTATTTATAGGATTGGGTGGAGCCGGAATCGAAGCATAAGGCTGCAAGATGGCACCAAAATCGAAGCGACGAACCGTCAACCCCAGCCTAAAAAATACGCATAATGATGACGCACGAAGACGTGATGTCATTTCCCGACATGACATACCGCCCGGGATATCTTTGAGCATGCTAACCTTCCATTGTTGGTCAAACCATTACGATTCATAAGGTAAATTTTTCCGCAGACGTGGGCAATGTCCGCATATCGAGGTTGCGTTAAGCTGCAACCTCGATAAGCAGAGGGACTAACTGTATGGGTCAAAATTTGGACGACCTCGACCACTGACGAGGGACAGGACCCTCACGACACGGTGTCCTTTGGTCGTTGAGGAAGGCGATGACTGGTAGCGGCTGGAGAACGTACGACACTGGTAGTAATGTAGGGGCAGCACAAGCCCATCAAAATATACTATGGAATATTCTTTTTTGTTATATCTTTTAGGGTTCAAGAGGGGATTGTCCCTTATAAATAGAAGGGGAAGGCTTTGTAACGGGGGATCTTTTTTCTTTCTCTCGGACATTTGATTGAAAAACAAGATAGTCCTTACAATATCTTCCTACATTCAAAGTTATCATATCGATGCTTACTCGTTCAATTTCGTGGTATTAAGAAACATTATCCACTGTGTTCATCCTTAATATCTTTCAATCTAGATTTCAATATTCTTAGCTGAAATTTACCTCTACACCATCTCTAATTGATTTAATCAAAAAGATCTCGATAAATTTTGGTCAAACATATCGTGATCTCGATAAAAGATCTCGAGAACTTAAATCATACCGTGATACTCCTTGATGGTCCATTTGATATGTGATATGATGTATTATTTTCTTCAAGATAAATATTTTAACTGGCAAAATTATTTTAATAAATAATTTCAAGTTCTTGATTGAGTCTTGAGGAAAGTAACATATATTAATTGTACATTGTAGATGAACACGAGGATAGTGCTTTGACGATAATTTAACCACTCAAAGTAACCAATTGTACTCTCAAAAGAATTGACATAAAATAGGTAAAATAGTTATAAGTGAAATAACTACCACCATTACTAGCATATGTCATTTCCCTCGCTTGTACAATAACAATTTAAAAAACAACCAACGAAGTAAAAATGAATTAATCAAGGAAAATATGTAATAAGGAAATTATTTCCATTAAAAATAGTACAGTTAAAATTTGTAACGTAATTTATAGATACATGAATTAAATTGATCCGATTAATAAGATAACTAAGGATAAAAGAAACAAAATAAAGATACTTAAGGAGAGAACAAGCTTGGATTTCGGGCTGGTCCCACCGGAACTAAGAACAATTAAAAAATTCTTAATAGCAATTGTATAAAGCTTTGTCAAAACGAGAAAAGAATATCAGCCTATGAACATTTCGAATGCGGAACAAAAGAATATAGGATACAAAGTAAGTATGATGTTTTGCTATATGATTTCTGACGAACGTAAAATACAACACAAAATTATTGCTCGCTAGTCAAAGATAGTATAGTTAAATTATCGTCTCCACAGGAATTGGATTTAAATAGTGTTCGAATAATTTTTAGTTAAATACTATCCAGAAATATTAACATTTGATTGAATGATTATCAACTACAATTAACTACTAAAAAATTAAGCAATTATCAATTGATCACAAAAGACAAGAGTTGAGCAATACAGAAATATCAATGAGAGAAATAAGGGTAGTTGACTAGACAGGTGCAAGATAATTGATTCGGGATCCAATTCTTGAAGTAATTCACTCTATAATACTGTTGATTCTCACGAATTCACTAGATGATTATATTACACTTGAGGTTAAGATTCCTCTTTTGATTACACATTAATTTCAGTAATTAATCCAATTGAAGAACGGTGAATAATTGCAACGAATAAAATGATGGTTTTACGCTAAAGGGCAACTTCTCACGAATATTTCCCTATTTTTTTAGTTCGATTAATAATTCAAGAGGCTCTTTCGATTACTTAGTTGAATCATGAATTTAAACTAGAACATAAGATGTAAAGAAATTCAATATAAAGCTCCTCTTCCGATTAAGCAAAATAATAAACTAATTCGCAATACGAATTAAAGCTATATCAATTAATTCAAGCAATTGTCAAAAATCGAATCCCTATTAAAATTATCAGTACAACATATTGTCAACACTCTAAGGGAAACTACTCCATACCAACAGAAAAATTCATCTCAATATGGTTTAAAAACATAAAAATCATCAATGCTAATGATTCGATACAAACTCCCGTATTGCACTGATTGTTGGTTGAAATCTTGTGTCTTCTTGCCTTAGTTGCTTCTCAAATCCTTCGTAGGTCAAAAGTCCCTTTACAAACGCGTTTTTGGTGTATTTATACCATGTAAAAATATGTCCAGACAAAACTACCCTTTCCAAGTCGAAATAGAAAATACTCTGGGGAAAATGCACATGCCCGCCAGACCTCACGTCGCACCATGCGGCGCACTTGTGGGGATTCTCAGAGAGCAGGTTTTTTGTCAACATGCACCTTTATACTGCCGCGCCTCGCGGCGCGGTAGTGGTTCTTTCTCAGAGTAATTTTTCTTCTATTTTTTGACATCTAGACTTGGTCCTAGACCACCAAACGCGATCCCGATTTAATTCCTTGGACTTTTACTCAGACTTCAAAGCTCCAATTTCTTCAATTCAGCTCCAAATTAACTTTTTAACTCGGAATCACTTCCTACAAGGCTAAAATATGTAATAAGTGTAATTCACTATATATAAGCTGAAACGCACGTAAAATGCAGTAGTTAGAGTGCAAAGTACGGAGTTCTAGCCTACCATCAATTTTCTCCCCCTTACAATAGAATGAAAGCCTCTATTTATACTAGTGTTATAGGGTGCATGATTCACAAATCATGCCCCCTTAAATACTAATATTAATGATGCAATAAAATGTAATTAAAAGGTGATAAAGAATAATAAAGCCAAATAAATGCTAATAACAGCCGGAGGAATCTTGGGGTCTCCCATAATATTTTTGTAACGGTCATATCATGAATTGCTTCTTATCTGTAATGAACCAACTGGTCATTTTGTAACGGTCTATAACATTTTTGTGACGGTCATATCATGAGCCACTCGGCACGAGTTTTGTAAGTTGGAAGATTTGAAAATTTATAACTTTGAATTGAGGTGTGATTTGTCGTTTCGATGTTGTAATATGTTATGTGAGACGTCGAGTAGGTCCTTGTTATGTCACGGGACTTGTTGGTATATTTAGACGGGGTTCCAAGTGACTCGGGTGTGTTTCAGGGTGAGTTTTGAACGAATTTGGGCGTTTCGGCACTCTGCTGATGTTCTGGAACAGTTGAAGTGCGGATGGTACATTTTGGAGTGCTGAGGCAAAGCCTCATGTGCGGACCGCAGAAATCCTCTTGCGGCCGTAGAAATCCTCTTGTGGCCGCAGAAAGGAGAATCTGTAGGTTTGATGGTCTAACGTCGGAAGCTCATATCTTTTAATCTATAAGAAATTTGGAGATGAACCAAAAAATGAAAGTTGTCGCCCTTTGAGTTTAGTTTCTAAAAAATTAAATCAATCATCATTTAGACATTTGTATAGAAAGTTATGATCAAATTACTGAAGCCTGGTAGTGCAGTCACTACTGAAGTGCGACCCCACAATTTGGATTGCGGCCGAGGAACCTGGAATGTGCGGGCACAATGGGAGATCAAATTTTTTACTTTATAAATGAGGACTAGAGTATTATTTCATATTTGGACTTTGAGAGCTTGGATTGAGGCAATGTTTCGTGGATTTTTCAAGAAATTCATAGGGGTAAGTAATTCTAACTCGATTTTGGTTAATATACATGACTATATCATTGTTTTCATCATTTAATTAGTGTTTTGAGATGAAATTTTGGGGAGAATTGTAGAAACTTCATAGGCTTTAATTTGAGGATTTGAAGGTCGAGTTGTGATCGGATTTGGCTAATTTTGGTATGGTTGGACTCGTTGTTGAATGGGTGTTTAGATTTTTTAATTTTATCGATTCCGAGACGTGGGGCCCACGTTGACTTTTGGTTGACTTCGGGGTTGTAATTATAAATTCAACCCTTATTATTTGGAATTGTTTCCTTAGGCATTATTTGATATATTTGAGCTGCTTTTGGTTAGTTTCGAGCCGTTCGGAGGATAGTTTGAGCGGGACGGCGCTTCTAGTGTATCGAATTGGCTTGGTTGAGGTAAGAGTTTTGTTGATGAAATTTTTCCTGCTAACTGCTATTGTTTTACGTATATGAGTGACGAGCATATATGCATGTTCCAGGGTTAATCATACTCAAGGGTAAATTATACGAGTTATTATGCTTTTGTAGAATTATGTGATACTCTTGTTTCATGTTTTCTTTGACTTCTAGATTTCTATGAATATGACATTAAATGCTAGAAACCATGATTTGGCTTATTATAATTTGATTAAAAATCAGACGGAATTTTGAGAAAATTATTGATGTCTAAATCCGGTTATTATTATAATGAATCACAAATACATCGCTACGTTCGTTATTCTTGAGATTTTAAATTCTATACTTGAGTTGAAGATCATTTTTGTGACTTGTTAAAATACATGAACAATAAAGTACTTGAGGTTCATTAAATTGTGATTGGCTTGAAAGTCGTGATTTATGTTCAAATTGGAACATTCATTTAAACACTCTCCTTGATGTTATTTATGCTTCCTACTTTGCTTGTTAATGATATATATGTGCTGGTAAGAAAGAGTGAAAAGTACGAAGGGTGATCTGTGCCATTTCATATACATTGTCATGTGAGGGAGAGTGTAAAGCACGAAGGGTGATGCCGCGCCATTTTGTATCTATCATCATGTGAGGAAAAGTATAAAGCACGAAGGGTAATGTCGTGCCATTCATATACATTATTACGCACGAAGGATAATAACGTGTCATTGCGTTTACATTATCATGTGGGGATGAGAGTAAAAGCACGAAGGGTGATGCCGTGCCATTATTTTTTATATTATCATATCTTCATGGAACGAAGGGTATTTCCGTGCGAGCGAGGACGAGAGACATACATTATGTTGTGATATATTTTCGTTATGTATATATTCATGTCCTTATCTTGAGTTGTTATTGTACACCTACGTTTTCTATGTGACTCGTTGTCGTTGTTCCATCTGTGTCCTGTACCCCAATTGTTGCTGTGTTAACCATACCTTCTATCTGTTTTACTTGCAAATATTATGATTTTCTTCTAGCTTGTTATATTGGCATTTCTTCCACCTAGTTAGTACTGTTATATGAGCCCGTTTGGATTAGCTGATTTGAAGTAGCTGATAAGCATTATGTGCTGAAAAGCACTTTTAAGTACTGGAATTGATTTAATAAATAAGTAGTTACGCGTTTAGGTACAAGTACTGAACTTGATTATAAGTTGCTGCAGTATTTGATAAAAAAGTACTGATAAGCTATTTTTCTGTTAAAATGACTTAAATAACCTTAAAATTATTTACGCTGATAAGGGCGTAATTTCTTCAAAATTTTAGATTCCAGATCGATTCAAATACAAAATATTTTATTTTAAACACAATTGTGCTTAGATAAGATAATTTTATGATAAATATAATTTATTTTATGATAAGCATATATCGTAAGTTATAATACTGAATAAATTGACAAAAGTTTCTAAGTAAAAAATAAACCTAAATAGGGCAAAATATTTGAAGAGAAACAAACATTGTCTTCATCACCACAACACTTAGAAAGAAATACACCAAATATTTGATATGTCCTCATTTATTACATAGAGTTCAAAGATTAATACACAATCACATACATATAAATATGCAAAGGAATAATAGAGAATTTGCTTATCTTAAATAGTTAATGAGAATTGCAGACTTGAAGAGCTGGGGGGGGGGGGGGGGTAGGGGGTTAGGTTGAATACTTGAGGCAATTTGTATTGATGTAGGAGTAATATTTTAAGGATAAAATAGTAAAAATCTTGGTCAAACTTAAAGTGCTTATAAGCTAAAAATTAATAAGCTGGGGGTGACTAGCTTATGGCTTTTGGCTTATTTTGGAATTATAAGCACTTGGCTTATAAGCACTTTTAACTTTACCAAACGCGTAGATAAGCCGAAAAGTGCTTATAAGCTAGTTTGACCAGATTATAAGCTTAGCCAAACACCCTCTATGTATGCTCGGTGAGAAAGAGATAAATGCATGAAGGGTGTTGACATGCCAATTGATTTGATATACAAACATATACTGGGTGAGAATGAGATAAATGCACAAAGATATTACCGTGCCATTCGATTGATATCTTGAATACATTCCTCACACTAGAAAAATTATGAATTGAATGAGATAAATGCGCGAATGTGTTACCGTTCAAGTCGATGTGATATCTTGAATACATTTCTCACACCAGGAAAATTATGAGTTTACTACCGTAATTTCTCCTAGTAATCATTTACTGCCTTGCATAGTTGTTTTATCATACCTTTATCTGTTATGCTCTATAACTATTTCTATTTCTAGTCTACTGGACAAGTTATAACAGTGAGTACCTTTTTAACTAAAGATCCTTGTCACTACTTCGACGAGGTTAGACAATATACTTACTAGGTACATGGGGTCGGTTGTACTCTTATTACACTTCTACACCTTGCGTGTAGATTTTTGGATGTTGATGTTGCGGTGCATGGCTGGAGCTGACATTGAAGATGTACCTGCATTCCGGCTACAGCTGCATCTTGTTCTTGGTAGCTTTAGAATTATTAATCTGTTCATGTATCTTTCAAACAGATGATGCATTTTATTTCATACCAGCTTTGTAAACTCTAAGTCTTAGAAGCTCATGATTTGTACTATCAGTCCTTGGAGTGTGTATAAAAGTTCAGTTATGTCATTGTTTATTTCCTCAATAAATCACATTAAATTGGATTGTTGTAAATTGGCTTACCAAACGGGTTGGGTTAGGTGACATCACGACTAGTTGAATTTTGGGTCGTGGCAGATTTGTCTTTGGTGACATCATGGTTGAGTCAGCACTGACTGATCATTCTTGACACGTGTCGCTTCCTAATTCACTCAGCTTTTGAGATTGGTTTATACCGTATACAAAAATATTCTACTCCATGTCAGACACGTTGATTTTCAATTTGTTTTCTTTTCCTTTTCATTGTTTTATCCAAATGCTACCACTTATATATTCGTTGCCTTTTTTTAGAAAGGCAGAGACTTTTGAATCTTTTTACTTATTAAATTGTGAAAAGCTTCATTCTTTTGACGAAGAGTTGGAACGAAAACGCAACGAAATTCTATTTATTTAATACTCCCTCCGTTTCAATTTATGTGAATCTATTTGACTAGGTCCGAATTTCAAAAAAAATGAAGGGGTCCAGAGTATTTGTGTGGTTATAAAAGCTTCTCACTAAGGATAGAATTGGAAGTTTAACCTAAATTGTTTCCAAATTTAAAAAGGAATCATTCTTTTTAGAACGAACCAAAAAGGAAATAAATTATAGAGGGAGTATTTGCTAAAAGTGAAATGACATGTTCTCATGTTCTGGGTTTCTAGTTTCTACTATACCTTTTTTTTGTTGGATAAAATATTATTTGACATGTCACGTGCAAATCTTTACGTTACATCGTTTCTCATGTATCAAATGTGATACCGTAGCTTATTTGTTTATTCAGATAAAGTTCGATATAATTTGAAAATAAAATAAAATAAGATGGCTTGTTTCAGTTCTCCATTCTTGAATAGAATTGGGTGATGGTATTTTTACATTTACTTTGAACCGTTGAAATTAGTTTCATTTGAAGAATTTGTTACCAAGTCTTATAATAGAAACAAATACATGTGAAAAGGCAAAGAGAAGTTCAATTAGGTAAAATGTTGTTGGGGTTGGAATTTTGGATAAACCACTTTGTGTAAAAATGTTTTCTGAATTATTAATTAGTAGCAAATAAGAAGTTTGGGATGGAAACAAAAATCGAGTTAATGTTCCCATGCGCTTTAAACTAAATACGAGTTTTATTTGTGCAACGAACTATAAATTGTTTCCTCTCTATTTATCCTAATTATCATATTGTTCGTGTTGTCACTACTAGAATTCCGGAAAAAAGCGACCAAACTTTAGCGACCAAAGTTGATCTGTCAAGAAAAGTGACCAACGTTGGTCTCTAAATTGGAGAAAATAATAAAATAATTATTTTAAATACATTAGCGACCAAAGTTGGTCGCTATTTGGTTAATAATTTCGTCAAAATGTTGACCGGACTGGTCAGACTTACTTGGTCAAAGAAATACTGAGATTAGCAACCAACGTTGGTCGCTATTGTGGGACCCACTTATTAAATTTTAATAATTATATTATTATTTAAAAAAATTATAAAATATAAATAAATATAATTCAAAGTTAACGACCAAAGTTGGTCGCTTATAAAATAGAGACCAACTTTGGTCGCTAATATGGGACCCCTTTAACAATTATATTATTATTTTAAATATTATATAAAATATAAATAAATCTGATTTAAATTTAGCGACCAGCTTTGGTCGCTAATTTAAATTTAAGTATAATTAGCGACCAAAGTTGGTCTCTTTTCAGGTCAACAATGGTCAAAATTAAAAATCAATTTTGTATTTACTATCTAAATAATATAAATATAAGCCGTTAACACTTTGTAACACAAGGGATGAATAGACTAAAATATACTCTAACATGCTATGCACTAAGTATAAGCGTATTAGGTAATATTATATCGAATATGGCTTATATATATGTAATATATATAGTTACGCTGTACTATGCACTAAGTATAAGCGTATTAGGTAATATTATATCGAATATGGCTTATATATATGTAATATATATAGTTACGCTGTACTATGCACTAAGTATAAGCGTATTAGGTAATATTATATCAAATATGATTTATATATATGTAATATATATAGTTACGCTGTACTATGCGCTACGTATAAGCGTATTAGGTAATATTATATCGAATATGGCTTATATATATGTAATATATATAGTTACGCTGTACTATGCACTAAGTATAAGCGTATTAGGTAATATTATATCGAATATGGCTTATATATATGTAATATATATAGTTACGCTGTACTATGCACTAAGTATAAGCGTATTAGGTAATATTATATCGAATATGGCTTATATATATGTAATATATATAGTTACGATGTACTATGCGCTAAGTATAAGCGTATTAGGTATTATTATATCGAATATGGCTTATATATATGTAATATATATAGTTACGTTGTACTATGCACTAAGTATAAGCGTATTAGGTAATATTATATCGAATATGGCTTATATATATGTAATATATAGTTACGTTGTACTATGCACTAAGTATAAGCGTATTAAGTAATATTATAT
>NW_017671151.1:10969-37223 GCF_001879085.1 Nicotiana attenuata | reverse complement strand
CACCTAACGAGTCGGCCGAGGCAATCCAACTTTCGAACGAGGATGCTAAAAGAACACTCCTTGAGTACTTTATATACTTTGAACTAGACAATAGAACTAGTTTTCGAATGAGCTTGTAATAAACGTTAACTTAGTTTTGTTAGCTTAATGTTTTAGTTCTATTGATCTTTATATTTTGTTGCGTTTTAGTGTTGTTGTTGTTGTTGTTGCTGGCATAAAATTCCTGTTTAGGATATTTGGTATAAGCTGGCAGGTGGTGTAGCAGCCAAAACAGGCAGTTTCTGCTAAAAATATACCAAAAAGGGACCAACTTTGGTGTCCAGTTGGTCGCTATTCACTTAAAAAAAATAATTTTCTAGTAATTTTGCGACCAAGGTTGGTCGCTTATAGTTAAAAAAATAATTAATTCTTTCCATTAGCGACCAATATTGGTCGCCCAATAAATAAAAAATTATAACATTTATTAATATAGCGACCAAAGTAGGTCGCTTAATATGATTAAAAATAAATAAAAATAAAACGTTATTTACATCTGGAGACCAACTTTGGTCGCCAAATATATAATATTAAAATATTTGAGCGACTAAAGTTGGTCGCTATATGCTTTGCCCGGAAAATTTGGTCCTTTTACCCAGGAGACCAACGTTGGTCGCTATTTAGCGACCAACTTTGGTCCTAAGGTAAAGGGACCAGCTTAATATCGACCAGGCATGGTTGGTCGCTTTTTGGTCACTTTTTGGCCAATAAGCGACCAACGTTGGTCGCTTTTGCTGGTCGCTTTTTTCCGGAATTCTAGTAGTGTGTTTACATAAACTTGTGCGCCTCACAGCAAGTTTCTCAAGTTGCTTGCTACCTTCCAGGCTTCCACCAATACATAAATCGGGTAACTTTATCTAACTAGGCTTGGAGAGATGAAAATAAATTACCTAATATTTTTTAATCTTCACTTGATATATAAAGCTAAGACTTTATAGTTCTCACTCTATTTTACTAACCACTAAGCCACACCCTTGATAGCTATCCCTCAATTATCACTTTAAACCCATACAATGGAATAAAATGCAAATTTGATGGTTGAACATGATTTATTAATCAAACATTTTGGCTTCTTAGGCCCCGTTTTTCCATGAGTTTTGCCAAAATAAATTTGGGATTTATTTTCAAAACTCATATTTGGCCATAAATTTTGCCATATTTGCTGAAAAATGGAGGAACTTCTTGATATTGTTGAGTTCCAAAAATAGAATCACCTCTTTGTTCCTCCAAGTCCAAATGTTTCTGAAGAAGAAGTAAAAACTCCTATGTTTTACGTGATACTATGGTACTATATGTGCATGAGACTGAGTCTGTTCTTGATGAGACGAAGCTTGGGGAGATTCTTGGTGATCTGATTGATGGTTCAACCTACTCAGCTGATTTGGGCCAAAATCCCAAAACTTGGGAATGATATACATATTTTTCCAAAATAAAGTTGTAAAATATGTTTTGAAAACATATGTCCAAACACATTTTCATCTTCAAACCAAACTTTACCTTAGTATCTTCATGCGTGCAAGTTTGTTCATATTGTTAGTCCTAAACCGAAAAAGAAGAAGGGCTACAATAGGTAGATGGCAGCGTAATGTTAGGGTTTGGCTTAATTTTCTTAACATGTTTGGATTTTACCTATTACTTGATGGAAGGACAGAATATTTAAAGGGCGGAATATTTACTATAACTGATTTTAGTTTTCCCAACAAAAAAATATAAATCTCTTCCATAGTTAATAGATCCATTTTTTTAGTTTTCGATATTAATAAGTGATCTCAGATTCAACGATGTTGAAGACAGGTTCAGATCAATCTGCAACTAATTTGACCGGAGTACTATACGTGGTGACAAACTTCCAACTACATATTTTTAATGTTCCTGCTACTATATCTTTAAAACTAAAACGGCTCCAACTTTCAACCCATATTTACTTTTAACGTATATGCTCCACTTGTAATCTTGTACACTTTTAATGTAGGGTTTCATTTTATCCCCGTTCACTTTTAACGCTAGACTTCAATATTTTAACTCGTGCTTACTTTTAATGCACACGGCTACAATTTTAATCCATATCTATTTTTAACTATAGCAAACATCAGTAATGAAGATTATGTAAAGAAGACGGATCAAGTTTTGCCAAAAAAAAAATTCATGCCAAATGAAAAAATTACTAGGGTTTACCTTGATTTTCTTGCCATGTTTGGATTTTACCTATTACTTGACGGAAACGAAAAATATTTATGATTACTAATTTTCCTAAAAGGAAAATATAGATCTCTTCCATAGTTGACAGATTCCTATGTTGTAGGAAAATACTATGGACCTCTATAAATTATGGATCTCTCCTTCACACAAACACAATAATACACAATGTAGTCCTTAAAATAGTCTTGTTTTGGTGGAGAATATATTCTCTCGATAAGTTTTTCTTCTCTTTTATATTAGAAGATTGATGTAGGTCAATTTACCAAATCATATTAAATTATAATGTCTTCTTTGATATATTTTTCTTTTATCGTCTATTTATTGTCCCCATGCTTGCTTTCGCATGCCGCCTTATTAATTTGATCCCCAAACGTAAAACTAGCCAATTCAAGATGTTTCATCAATACATATTGTCACGATCCAAAATTCCAACTAGTCGTGATGGCACTTAACCCAACCCGCTAGGTATGGCAATTGACAACTATCCAATTTAAAGAGATTGATTAAGAGAAGAAGTGATAATACAACTGCTTTTATACAAAAAATTCTCAAGGACTGGTAGTACAAATCATGAGCTTCTAAGATTTAGATTTTTACAAGATTGAACTGAAATAATTACAACATATATTTGAAATGTAAATAAATAGAATTTGAATCTAATGCTACCAAGGACAGGTGATAGCCATAACTGAAACATAGGTACATCTGCAGATCCAGCTCCTGTTGTACGCAGCAACATTAGCATCCAACATCTACACGCAAGGTGTAGAAGTGTAGTATGAGTACAACCGACCCATGTACTCAATAAGTAACAAACCTAACCTTAGGTTGAAAGTAGTGACGAGATGGAACAAAGGTCGGAGTCCAACACCGATAGCCAACAATAGTTCATAACAACATAATAAAAGTGCTAAAAGAAGTAACTCAGAGAGACTCAGATCGTTCACAATTCCGGAAAAATAGGCATGCTTTTAGAGTATAACAGTAAAATCCAAATCTTCTACCGAAAGCACCAAAATATTAGTAAGTTTGTAAAATCGTGGTTTTTTCCAAAACTTTTCAATGTGTAAATATTTCATTGTCAAATGGCATGAGGAAAGTACATCTCTATGCCTACATGTCAATGTGTATGAGAAGTCATGAATGACATGATTCCATACAGCATGAGAAAAATGCATCTCTATGCCTGTATGTCAAGTGTGCTTGTCAAATGCAATACAACACAGTGAATAAATCATATGCATACTCTCAAAGTATCAATTTACTCGGTCGTCCCAGTCACTCAGTCCTCCCAATCACTCGGCATTCGCGCTTGGCACTCGCACTCGGTAGGTACCTGCGCTCACTGTGGATGTGCAGACTCCGGAGGGGCAATTACAGCCCAAGCGCTATAATGAGCCAATCATAGCATGGATCAAATAAGCATGCTGCGGCGTGCAACCAGATCCCATAAATATTCTCACAATCAGACCCTCGTCCTTACTCAGTCATTAATCTCTCTAGTCTTTCGGGCTCACAAAAATCATGATAATTAGCCCAAACAATGATGATATGATGTATAAATAAAGGACAACAGAGACAGAGATATGATATGCAAATAATAGTTGTGACTGAGTATAAATTTCAAATTGATCAATTAATTCAACATGTAACACGACCTCTGTGGGTCCCAACAGTACCAGCATGTAGTCTAAGCATGATTTCTAACATGGATCACAGCTCAATTACTCTAGCACGTAGAGATTTTATGGTTACAGATAAGATTAGGTAACTACATAGTAACACAAAAATAACTGAGTCACAATTCACACGGTGCATGCCCACACGCCCGTCATCTAGCATGTGCGTCACCTTAACACCAAACACATATCACGCATATTATGGGGTTCATACCCTCAACACCAAATTTAGAAGTGTTACTTACCTCGACAAGTCAAATCCAATACCGAGCAAGCCAAATGATGCTCCAAAAGTGCCATTACGCGTGTACCGACCTCCGAACGACTCAAAACTAGCCAAAAGCAACTCAAATACATCAAATAATGCCTAAAGAAACAATTCCAAATGATAAAGGTCGAATCATTAATCAAAAATCCAAAGTCAATAAAAAAAGTCAAACCCGGTGTCGCACCTCGGGACCCGACAAAACTCACAAAATCCGACAACCCACTCAATTACAAGTCCAACCATACTAGTTTCACTCAAATCCGACTCCAAATCAATGCTCAAAACTCGAAAATTCACTTTATGAAATTTTAGACAAAACTCCCAAATTTCTCTTTTGAAATCATCTACCGATTGCCAAAATGAGGATAGATTCATGAAATATAATCAAAATTGAGTAGAGAATACTTACCCCAATCCATGTGGTGAGAATCGCATCAAAATTGCTTCAATACGATCTCCATAGCTCCAAATATGATAATATGGTCGAAACCCCCAAAAAGAGTACTTTATAATCATTGAGCGAATCAGTGAACCGCGATCGCAGAAATACCATTGCGATCGCGAAGAAGAAAAATGTGCTACCTAGAATTACTCTTCGCGATCACGGAGCAACCTTTGCTAATGCGAAGAACAACCATCACTGTCTCCCACAAACATCCTACGCGATCGCGTAACTATCCATGCGAACGCGATGACCACATGCATCTGAACTATGTGATCGCAACACAATCAATGCGAACGTGAAGAAGAAACCAACCTCTCCCCAGCTCAGCCCAAATCACTACGCGAACGCGTGCACACATGCGCGAACATGATGGTCAATCTGCAGCAACCTACGCGAACGCATCTGAGGACTCACAAATGCGATGAACAACTTTTCC
This sequence comes from Nicotiana attenuata, assembly GCF_001879085.1. NCBI lineage: Eukaryota > Viridiplantae > Streptophyta > Magnoliopsida > Solanales > Solanaceae > Nicotiana > Nicotiana attenuata. Next base: position 32,160 of record NW_017671151.1, on the reverse strand, counting down.
CCAGCCATCAAACAACTCTACGCGATCGCGATTAACTCTCTGCGATCTTAGCAGAACCAGCAGTGCCAAAATGAAGGAAAATGATCCAAATTCGATCTGAGACACGCCCGAGCCCCTCAGGACCACGTCCAAACATCCCAAAAAGTCCCATACCATAACATGCACTTACCGAGGCCTCAAATTACGCATAACAACATCAAAATGACGAATCGCAACTCGAATCAAACTTAATGATCTTTGAACTTTCAACTTTCGAAACTCGTGTCGAAACATATCAAATTAACTCGGAATGAACTCAAATTTCGCGCACGAGTCCCAAATGACGTAACGAAGCTATTCAAATTCCCAGAACCAAAATCAGAATCCGATATCCTCAAAGTCGATCAGTTTAACTTATGAACTTTCCAATCCTTCAAATTTTCAGCTTTCACCAATTAGCGCCGAAACCTTCTAGAAATATCCAAATGCAAATTCGGGCATACATCCGAGTCCAAAATCACCAACCGAACCTAATGGAACCATCAAAACTCCAATCCGAGGTCAAATTTTAAAAAGTCAAACTTGGTCAACTCTTCCAACTCAAAGCTTCAATCATGAAATTCATTCTTCCAAATCGATTCCGAATAACCTGAAAATCAAAACCGACGATTCACACAAGTCATAATGCATCATATGAAGACACTCGTTCCTTTAAACTACCGAGCAAAGTGAAAATGCTCAAAACGATCGGTCGGGTCGTTACATCCTCCCCCACTTAAACATTCGTTCGTCCTCGAACGTGCCAAGACTGTTCCAAAGCCATCAAATAGCCGTGTACCCTTACCATGCACATACCCGGGGGTGATCCCACGTCACCCTAATTCATATAAGCCTGATGACACAACCAAACTGAAGATCCTTAATCTAACCTTAGCTCATAAACCTTGGAACCCAATTTCCAACATCCGGAATTCCCTACAGTACCCGAATCTCGAACCTACATACTGTATATGTATGATAAAGCTGTATCAATACATAACCATAACCCAAGACACAATCATATGATATACCACATAACTCAAATACTCATAGCAATAATTTCCGACCATAATAACTGCTCGAAATAAGTTAACCTGGTACTGGTAATGAATCTCATATCAAACAAAACATCATTCTAAAACCTTTGTATACTGCCGACGATGAAAGGAACATGCCGAAACTCATAATTGCTCATTAGATCAACAAGTCACGGAGCCCCCTCCCGTCCACAAAAACCAAAGCCAAATCCTAAGTCAACTTCTAACATTATTCCTCCATACATACTGTAATCAAATCCGATAGTACCCATTCTAGGTCCAATGATCTCATCAAATCAAACACAACCATTCTAGTGAAAGGCAACACGATTACAACCTAAAGCCACAAACTATGCAATTCGTGCACCAACAAGCAAAAATTCGAATGCACCCTAAAATAGAAAATGACTCCAATGTGAGAACCGTCCCGCAAGCTCAACAAGTACCACCACAACGCAATGCTAAGAACCCATCACACACAGTAAAACCAAAACACACGAATCTATCACAAAGGATCACATCCCATCATAACCCAGTTGCAATACGTGACCCATCCAAACATCGATCCATATGGAATACCTCGAGCCCCAATGATCAAAATCAATAACCATAGGCAATTCAAACCAAGCACACAAGTGCATGACCATAACCATGGAGAAGCAAACAACACAATATATCACAGCCTAGAAAGACCATAACCAAGGCGCAATTAACCATTCCACACCCTAATCACCATCTCGCTCGAATTTCGCTATAAGTCCCAAACAGAACCGCACCATGTGTGAATATAACCAACGAACCACAACCCTTCGTAGCATGGAAGAGCAACACATAGAACATATCATATACGAGTAAAATCAATTCTAAGCGAATGTCACATCCCTCAACAATAGCAGTACGGAGTCAACAAATTTGACCCGTTGTTGAATACACATCCTCGTTTGGCCTACCAATGGGCCACAAATCAACTCTAGTCATCCACAGATAGATAAGTAACCCTTCGAAAGTCCACAATGACCTAAACATGACACATACTATCATTTGTCTGGCTTTGGCCACATTTTCATAGTCCATAACCACGAAACAGTCTGCTTCTGAGAATCCCAGTCTCCAAATCCATAGAACACACGAATCACCATGTCTGATCCCAACTCCACCACCCGAATGTTTAACACATCTCTCATACACGTTCATCCCATGAGGAATGCTTCTATAATTCTTCCATGCCACATAGAAAAATTTGAATATCAGCAGTCGATCAACTAGGCGAGTATCGTGATACCAATGAAGCATCCATAAGTCAAAACACAGTGCACCTTCTGAAATTCGCACCCTCTCAAGCATTACCAAGTAGTTATAGCATTCATCTAGTCATCTGAAACCGTCCATTTTGTCTAAGAGTTTATGACCTTTCCTTCAAAACTAAATCGTGACCTTGCACACGGAAATCTCAATCCTACACAACACACCGTATCTATCATGCCATCATATGAAAAGTACAAGAATCTCATAATCAACTCTAAGTTACAAGCAGCTACATGCTCAATTAGCCAGGAACCTTTCACATAATCCCATCAAGTAGAAAATCACAATAGTCAACGGGCTCCTCACACCGGTAGGAAATATCAGTCTCAAACCGTAGTAGAAACCATCAAGAACACTTTGAAATCCATTTACACATAACCAAGCTATCAGAAAAGAATCCCTCTAACTCAACCAAGCCACACAGGTCGCCGAAGCAAAGAGTATTGCCACAAAACACCCATAGACTCTTACCTCATTATAAGAACCAAAACAACCGATCATATCCATTATTGTGCTGATCCAACCTACTACCAAGCTGTCTTATTTTCTCCGAGTTCCTTCCGAATTACCCTCAAGTTAATACTTTCCCTTTCCAGAACACCATGATCCTTACCTGAAGCTCAACACAGAAGATCTCAGCATAAACCTCATCACCCTGAGGCCCATAAGCCGTTGTATTCTCTCTTAAGCACCCCAAAAGTACCACAACTGAGATACCCACACCAAAGAGACCTTCTGTGATCTAAAGTTATTTCTTTCACCGTCCTACTACTGAAATATGTAATCCATAATGATATAGAAATATCGCGACTCTCGACATCATCCAATTCAAACCTCAAATTCTAGCTTTATACAAATCCTAAAAATTCCCAATTGCTACATATAACTCCTAAATTCTTTAGAACCCTCACTTTACTCAAATCTTAATTGCACCACCCAAACGGGCCGAACGATCTGTGCCCCATCAGCACAACAACACTTAAGGAAGCAATAAACACCTCTAAACAACCAAGTGAATCCATTTTCCTTAGTACATCACATTTACTACAAACCGCAAACCCAAATCATTCTACTATATATCCATCATGTGTAGTATACCATGCGTCTAGAAATTCCCTAGCTTAAGTCATCCTCAAAACCAGCCTCTACAGGTCATAACTGATTCACGAGTATACCTCAAATTGAAACCAATACAACATGCAACCATGTAATCAAATCGTCAATAGCAATCTCCCCTACTAGGCTCGAAGCCATGAAATAAAAAATCTCATAACTTACAATAACCAGAGACCATCACTACTATAATACTGCATTGAGATTCGACTAAATCCTTCATAAGTTCATGTAACACAAACCATCTAATACCCCAAATCATCTGCAAATCTCACATTCAGCTTCGTAACGTCAGGTCAACTATTACAACCGATCCAAACTCAAATTGCACAAATATAACCCACAGGTAGAAAAGAAAGCTTCCACACAGCATCATAAAGAAATCACATCCGTAGATTACCCCGCAGGTGATAACCCACCTGCTTAGCCTCAAACTGACATCTCTCTATACCCTTTCACAGCAACAACTACTACTCCATCACCTAATCTTCCTGAGTCCGAACTCATCAATAATACATGAGAACCTAATTCTTTCCCTATTGAACAACATGAAAGATCCTTTAGGTTACTCATGACTCGAGACTATACGTCACATCCAAAATAAAATTAAGCACCCAATAGTCCTTTTTACATCCCAAGCAAACTCTTCCCGTCACATTCAAACCATCTAAACACATTCGCAGTCATATCATACTTATCATATGGCCATCCAGCCACTCATCGAGCAATAAATTCCACTCACCGGGACTCTATTTGACATATAAGTCGAAAAGCACATGCTCACAAAACCGAAATCCCCTTGCTCGAGCTACAGTCAAAACCCGGCCTCAAGTCCTCTAGACTGGCCCATCATCAGCAAAATGAAATCACATCTCGCACCTCATCCATGGAATCACAAGCCGTTGATGCACAACTGATACCAAGCGCACACATGCACATACGAGTGCGTGGAAGGAATTCAAAGAGTTACGCTTCAAGCTCAATCAATGTCGCATGATAAGGAAAGAAAGATGGGAAGTTTATCCTAAATGTCCTGTAGTCTCTCAAATATAGGTATGGACGTCATCATACAGATCCGCAAGACTCTACTAGACACTTGCTCATGACTCGTAGAATCTATGAACCTAGAGCTCTTATACCAACTTGACACGACCCAAAATTCCAACTAGTCATGATGACACTTAATCCAACCCGTTAGGTAAGCCAATTGACAACTAATAAATTTAATGAGATAGATTAAGAGAAGAAGTGATAATACAACTGCTTTTATACAAGAATTTTCCAAGGACTGGTAGTACAAATCACGAGCTTCTAAGATTTAGATTATTACAAGACAGAATTGAAATAACTACAACATCTGTTTGAAATGTAAATGAACAGAATTCGAATCTAATGCTACCAAGGACAAGTGATAGCCATAACTGAAATATATGTATATCTTCATATCCAGCTCCTGCCTTACGCAACAACATTAACATCTAACAGCTGCACGCAAGGTGCAGAAGTGTAGTATGAGTACAACAGACCCATGTACTCAATACGTAACAAACTTAACCTTAGGTTCAAAGTAGTGACGAACTGGAACAAAGGTCGGAGTTCAACACCAATAGCCAACAATAGTTCATAACGACATGATAAAAGTGCTAAAAGAAGTAACTCAGAGAGATAGTGCTCAGATCGTTCACAATTTAGTAAAAATAGGCATGCTTTTAGAGTATAACAGTAAAACCCAAATCATTTACCGAAAGCACCAAAATATTAGAAAGTTTGTAAAATCGTGGTTTTTTCCAAAACGTTTCAACAGGTAAATATTTCATTGTCAAATGGCATGAGGAAAGTACATCTTTATGCCTAGATGTCAATGTGTATGAGAAGTTATGAATGACGTGATACCATACAGCATGAGGAAAATGCATCTCTATGCCTGTCTGTCAAGTGTGCATGTCGAATGCAATACAACATAGTGAATAAACCATACGCATACTCTCAGAGTATCAATTCACTCAGTTCTCCCAGTTACTCAGTCCTCACAGTCACCCAGTCCTCCCAATCACTCAGCACTCGCCCTCGGTACTCGCGGTGGCACTCATACTCACACTCAGTAGGTACATACGCTCATTGTGGATGTGCAGACTCCGGAGGGGCAATTTCAGCCCAAGCTCTATAATAAGACAATCATGGCATGAATAAAATAAACATGTTGCGGCATGCATCTCGATCCTATTAATATTCTCACAATCAGGCCCTCGGCTCACTCAGTCATTATCTATCCTGTCTCTTGGGCTCACAAGAATCATGATAATCAACCCAAACAGTGATGATATAATATATAAATAAAGGAGAATAGAGACTAAGATATGATATGCAAATAATAACTATGAGTGAGTATAAATTTCAAGTTAAGCAATTAATTCAACATGTAACACGACCTCTATGGGTCCCAATAGTACCAGCATGTGGCCTTAGCATGATTTCTAACATGGATCACAGCTTAATTACTCTAGCACGTAGAGATTTCATGGTTACATATAAGATTAGGTAACTACACAGTACCATAGAAATAAAAGAGTCACAATTCACACGGTGCACGCCCGCATGCCCGTCACCTAGCATATGCGTCACCACAACACCAAACACATATCACGCGTATTCAGTGGTTCATACCCTCATCACCAAGATTAGAAGTGTTAATTGCCTCGAACAAGCCAAATCCAATACCGAGCAATCGAAACAATGCCCCAAAAATGCCATCCCGTGCGTACCGACCTCTAAACGGCTCAAAACTAGCCAAAAGCAACTCAAATAATGCCTAAGAAAACAATTTCGAATGATAAAGGTCGAATCTTTAATAAAAAAATCCAAAGTCAACCAAAAGGTCAAATCGGGGCCCGCACATTGGAATCCTATGAAACTCACAAAATCTAAAAACCCATTCAATTACGAGTCCAACCGTACTAGTTTCACTCAAATCCGATTCCGAATCAATGCTCAAAACTCAAAAATTCACTTTATGAAATTTTAGACAAAACCCCCAAATTTCTATTTTGAAATAATCAACCAAATGCCAAAAACGATGATAGATTCATGAAATATAATCAAAACCGAGTAGAGAACACTTACCCCAATCCATGTGGTGAGAATCGCCTAAAAAATCGCTTCAATCCGAGCTCCATAGCTCCAAATATTATAAAATGGCCGAAAACCCCAAAAAAGAGTACTTTATAATCATCGGGCGAATTAGTGAACCGCAATCGCCGAAATACCATCGTGATCGCGAAGAAGAAAAATGCGCTGTCCAGAATTACTCTTCTTAATCGCGGAGCAACCTTCGCTAATGCGAAGAACAACCATCACTGCCTCTCACACATACCCTACGTGATCGCATAATTATCCATGTGCACGCGATGACCATATGCATCTGAACTACGCCATCGCCACACAATCAATGCGAACGCGAAGAAGAAACCAGCCTCGTCCCAGCTCAGCCCAAACACTACGTGAACGCTTGCACACATGCGCGAACGCGATGGTCAATCTGTATCAACCTACGCAAACGCATCTGAGGAATTGCGAACGCGATCAAAAACTTTTCCCCAGCCATCAAACAACTCTAAGCGATCGCGATTAACTCTCCGTGATTGCGAACAAGGAAACCAGATGCTCAGCAGAACCAGCAATGCCAAAATGAAGGAAAATTATCCGAAATCGATCCAAAACACGCCCGAGCCCCTCAAGACCACATCCAAACATCCCAACAAGTCTTATATCAATGACACAAACTTACTCAAGGCCTCAAATCACGCATAACAACATCGAAACGATGAATCGCACCTCGAATCGAACTTAATGATCTTTGAACTTTTCAACTTCCAAATCTCGTGCCGAAATATCAAATCAACTCGGAATGAACTCAAATTTTGCGCACAAGTCCCAAATGACGTAACGAAGCTATTCAAATTCCGGGAACCACAATCCGAATCCGATATCCTCAAAGTCAACTCTCTGTCAAACTTATGAACTTTCAAATTTCAACTTTTGCCAATTAGCGCCGAAACCTTCTAGAAATATCCAAATAAATCTGGGCATATGCTAGAGTCCAAAATCACCATCCGGACCTAACGGAACCATCAAAACTGCAATACAAGGTCAAATGTTAAAAAGTCAAACTTGGTCAACTCTTCCAACTGAAAGCTTCAATCATGAAATTCATTCTTTCAAATAGATTCTGAATAACCTGAAAATCAAAACAGACGATTCACACAAGTCATAATTCATTATGCGGAGAGACTCGTGCACTCAAACTATCGAGCGAGTGCAAATGCTCAAAACGACTGGTCGGATCGTTACACATATACATTACTAGGACTACATAGAGAAACATAATTAATGAAGATTCACATAACAGATTCTAATAAATAATGGACATTTAAAATCAGTGTTTGGCTATAAAATTTCTAATTTTCACTTGAAGATGAATTTTGGATTTTTTTGAAAATTTGAAAAATTCCAAAAAACTATTTTTCAAAATTTTCACTTAGATCACTCACAAAAATTCAAAAATAACCCAAAATTATATTCATGTCCAAACACAACTCTAATTTTCAACTACCATTTTTACTTGAAATTTTTTTCACTTTTTTTTGAATTTTGCAATTCTTATGTCCAAAGCCCACTTATTATATTTGCTCCTAAATATGTCATTAAAAAATTTATTGAATGGGCACTTGCATAGTGGGAATGCTTTACCTCTACCCTATTAGTAGGGTTCCTCTCGACACGCCATTAAAGTGAGCAGCTAACCTACGCCTCACCGAAAATGGGGAGGGGAAGACCGCGAAAGATTACGAGTAAAGAGAACAAGATGAAATTGCACAAATGAAAGATTCAACACTGGAATTAAACACAATACAACTCCAAAAGGGATAGTGATCGGAACAAAGGAGGTCATACCCAAAGCAATAGAAGTGATGATGGTAGAATCGTCAACGAATAGAGGCAAAGGCAAGATGGATGAAACCACTAAGGTATGACCAGCACTTCCAGCTCGCACACCAGTGAGCAGCATGAATCTGCTGGAGAACACAACACTATCGCGCCCCCTTTTCTCCCTCCCCGCGTCGGGAGAATCGGGTTTATGACATTTGGGATATGGGACAACTCGTTCCTTTTGGGAACTGGATTTTGTATTTTTGAAGAGTCGCCACCTAATGATTTATGGTGCATTAGGACACCTACAAGGTTCAACTACAACTACATTTTTTGATAACCAGAGATAGGGTAAGGGCTTGAAATTATCCCAAGGGGAAGGTGTTAGGCACCCCTCAGGATCCACTAGTGTGGTTCTCGGCCAGACAATTCTTTGTGAACTTGGTGCAATTAACATGTTAGAAGATAAGGCTCAAATAAGAGGGGATTTTAATACACAAATGCTTGGAAGTAAACAAAGTTTGAAAGAGAAATTATTAAAAGGCTGATTTGAAAAGAAGTCATAATACTTGAAAAACAAGGAAAGAGAGGGGAAGGGGTCCTAGGTTTATTTATAATATGGATCACATCAATGTAATACCCGGTAATCACTCCTCAAAAGAGGGGCTACACGTGGCATTAGCGCATCGGTCATCATATCCATATCTACCCTTCCCACCCATTAAAGTACTAAAGCGCGGATTGGTCTCGACCACTATTGCATGCTATTACCCGTCCCATTCCTATCAGTCTTGGAGGCACTTAGGACTACTAATCCTAATAGGGAGGGATATTAGGATAACTTTGAGGTGTCAAAGGTAAAAATCTAAGGCGACATACAAAACATATAGGACAGCACAATAACAGGGGAAGCACATAAACAATGAGGGCTCATATATACCTCCTCAAACGAAGCAATTAATAGCATGACTTAAACAACAAGCAGGGTCTGAAAATATTAAGGCAAAAGGGGAGTTTAAGTTGTTGAAGCAGACCAATTTATTACATAACTCAGATAAGAAGTCCGAATCAGGCCTGCCTGCTGGTTGTAGCAATTACTAATAGAAACGGCGGGCTCCGCTTTATTTATTGTCATTACTTAAGGTTTGCCTAAGTGTTTGGGGTAGAATCCTATGAGCATGGTATCTATTACTGATTCAGACTGTGGTAAAGCAGTAACAAACTAAAAAAATGAGCGGTTTGAAATCCTATAGGCATGCTTGCTAAACCGTCTTAAATAGGGAGATTAAGTTACTAAAATATTGGTTCAGAATAGACTGATTTTAAATTAGACTAGTTTCAGATTCTGATATCCATTATTACTGGTTTTAACTCCTATAGACGTGATATCTAGTGTTGCTGATTTTAATTCCTATAGACATGATATCTAGTCGAACGTGAAATGGAAGCAGGCATTATTTTTACTTGGGAATTCCTATAGGCATGATTTCTATACATTATACTGATTTTAACATTATGAACATGATACCTGCTTATAGTCGTTTAGATCATAGAGCATGATATCTAAGTGGTAACAAACGTGCAGAATATAAAATAAAGTCCTATAGGCAGGTTATCTAGGTGTGGAATTGAACATGCAGAAATTCAAATGAACCCCTATAGGCATGGTGTCTAAACTGCAGAATCAACACGCGGGATGTAAAACAGTCCTATAGGCATGCTCTCTAAAATGCAGAATTGAATCATTCAGAACACAAATCCTATAGGCATGTTTTCTACCCTTGAGCATGCATAACTACCCATCCTTTTTCACTAGCCAACCCCAAATGTTTATAACAAATTATTACAGTCCAGTAATAATGAATTACATCAAGAAAACTACATAAAAAGGAAGTACAACCATAGGAAGCCTGATTCTGACTTCCTCTCTGAGTTATGGAACAAAACGCCTCAAATACCACATGTTTCAAAGCCTTTCTTGGACCTGGGTGTGTCAGAGTTCCCTAAGGGTCTCAAGGGACCCCGGGCAGTGCTTACACCTAGGTTCATAGAACCAGATAGAGAAGAGTGCAGTGTGGAAGGGCCAGCCCTTATGTGTCCAAGTTCAGAGGGAGCTCATGGGTCCCAAGGCAAGGCTCACACAAGAGGGGCAGAACTTAAGTCTAAGAAGATAGAGGAAGTGCAGGAATAGAGTTTTAAAACTAACGGGATAAAGGAGAGGGGTAAAGGGTGATAGGGAAATAGTAATTAGTAAAACACAGAGTTAACAACTTCATACAAAGGGGGTCAGGGGTTGGGAATCCATTGCAAGGGGCCTATGTACCTAGGCAGGGGTCAGCTTTGGGCATGCACAACAATAGAAAGTGCTGGCATGCCTATAAGCCAATCAGAACACACAACAACTAGGGGAGACATGGAGGTTATGATCCCAGGGGGATCAAGTTTGGGTCATACACAGCAATGTTCAATGCTGTCATGCCCCAAACCAACCACAAATACCAAACACATTGGGGATGGGGATTTAGGGTTCACAAGCCATGATAAGTAATTGACAGAAGCATTAATTCATAACAGAAAAGGCTGACTACAGCATGTTTAATAATGGAACTTGGTTAAATACAAACAAGAGATAAACAAGGTGAAAGAAACAGTAAAGAAACATGTTGTTGCTGATGCTAAAAAATTAGTTAGAACATACCAGTCAAGGAAGCAAAGTGCAGAAAAAGTAAAGCAAGTAGAGTTCCATAGTCTAGCCTTGGCTTTCAGCCGGCTAGACTAGCAATAGCACAAGTGGTAGAAAAAAAAGAGAGTTTTGGTGTGTATGTGTGTGTTTTTGAACTTATATCGTCGTGTCTGAAAGAAGAGAGGGTAGGGTAATTATAGTTTTGAAAACGAGTAAAAAAATAAGGTAACAAGTAGAGTTTTAACACAAACATGGAAATAATCACAATCAGAATCAATTAATACAAGTACTTTCCTTTAATCAAGGCATTACTGCTCAAACGGATACTAACAGAGTTAATTAAGGAAAGAAATCAGTTTGAGACAGAATGATTCTTGCCATATAGGGGGGTGGTAAAAGAATAAGGTAAATATTGAGTCTAAGTACAAAATATGCTTAATTTTGGGAAACGATTCAAGGTAAAACATCACAGTAATTAAAGGAAGGGGATCAATCAATTTAAACAAAAAATGAGTAAAAATTAGGGTTTATAAGGGAAACATTTACAATCAGTCGCAACTTTGAGGGAATCAGGATCAATCAAGAAAGATTCATGATTCTGCACTTCAACATATAAATAGCAAGGGATGGACAGGCATACTAGACATGCAGGGTAGAACATATTGATAAAGAGGAGCAAATTAAAATACAGCAGTTGCAAAAGTAAGCTAGGATTCAGTAGTAAAGAAACCTACCCGAAGCACAGTAGGCAACAGGGTCAAGTGGTCACATAGAATCAAAAGTGAAGAACACATAGTAACAGGTAAAGGAGATCAACGCACAGAAACAAGTAAAGTCTTCACACTCATAGCAATAAGTAAGGAAAACCTTTTAAGAAACTAGGGTTTTGACAGAGCTGAGTTGAAAAGGTAAGAACTCAGAATCAGATAAGTCAAACAAGACAAAAAATATTCAAACACAAAGAACTTAATTGAACCCAACATGCGTATAAAAATAAACCAAGAGAGTTTCAGAAACCCAGGTAGAGCCAAAACACTTAGGGCTTTTAGCACGATGAACCAAGTAGCAGCAAACATGGACAGACATAGTGAAATCACAGAAACACACTGAAAATCGGAGAAAAGTTTAGGAAACCCTAATTTGAAAATAAAGAGTTACTTTGAAAGAAAATCGGAGAACCTTTGGGAAAACACTAAGAAGCTCATAACTAGCACAGATCTAAGACAGATCTGAAAGAAAATCAAAAAGCTCTTAAAGCTAGGGTTTGAAAGAACCCAAAGAAAGTGAGAAAGACCTTGAAAAGTTACCGATCTAGCCGGAAAAGTCAAGACTCTGACTTGAACAGCCATGGGTGGCCGAAAAAGGACCAGAGATCGAAGTTGAACAAAGACTGGACTAGATCTCTTCGAGATCTGTCCATGGAATCACGAAAATAGGTAACCAGTAGATATAGGAGATGAGTACACGTCTCAAAACGCCATGGGAGTCCATGGATTAGGCAGGGATTGAAAGGAATTAGGGTGGAATTGGGTAGCGACGGCTAGGGTTTATGTGAGGCTGCAGAGAGAATTGAGAGGAGAGGGATTCAGGGGCAGCGGGTGGTGAATAATGAAGTAGGTTGTGGGGTCATTTGGGTTTAATTATGGAAGGGTGAATGGGGACTGTTGATCTGAATGATCAACGGTCCAGATTAAACGGGGTAGGAAGGGGATCCGGGTTTGGGTTGATTTTAAAAGGGTTAGGGTCGGGTTTAATTCGGAATTGGGCTGGGGAATTGGGGTTCAATTTGGGTTATAATTGAAAGCCAAATGTGGCTACGAGTTAAATAGCCATTTTCCCCTTTGTAAATTATAAAAATAGTAAATGATTTCTGAAAATAAAATTAAAAATACTAAAATAATTTATAACACATAATTAACAATTTAAAAATACCAGGCTCAATTTTATGAATACAAGACGCAATTAAACCTTAAAAATGGCTAATATTGTAATTATATGCAATTTAGCTTAAAAAATACTAAATGAATTTGTAATAATATGTAAAAATTATCTTAGCCGTATTTTGGCATAAATATGAAATTACAATAGATGAATTACCAAAATAATAATTTTGGAAATAATTATTGAGATTTTATGGATAACAAAGGGGGAGAATAAATCAATTTAAATCTTTGAAAATTATGAAAAAATAATAAAACACTTGGACAGACTTATATATGCATATACATGCTGTTTTGAAAGTATTTTTGATATTGAAAGTATACACGGAAAAATTGGGTATCAACAAAAACAGGAAAAGATACATACCCAACGCACCAATGAAACAGTAATTGCAACCAACTGTGGTGCTCAACGGAAGTTATAGCTCGAAAATGGAATCCAGGGGAAGACATGAAGACTTGCATGGGCTAATGTGTTTGCAAGAAAAAAATTGGCCGCACGAGGTACGGATCTCACATTTATTCATCCTAAAACCATAGAGGGTGAGAAAAACTACACCAAGATGATGTTGCTACTGGGAATGGAAAATAGAAATCAGTTGTTATTCTATATGTGGTGGGAGGATATCCCATAACTGGCACTATTGACAGGTTCATCAATGCACAGGGGGAATTCTCAACTAAACCTCAGATTTATCTACATAAAGAGGGTTACTTTGTTATCCGATTTGCTAGCGAAGAAGTGAGAGACTAGGTTCTATGCTCAGGACCACACACACCGAATAACAGGTAAGATATTATCAAACCATGGAATCTAGATTTCAATTTTAATGATGAGGTGCTTAAGACCATTCCTATCTGGATCAAACTACCAAACCTTCCTCTTAATTGTTGTTTAGCTAGTGCACTTAGTAAAATTGGTAGTAGTTTGGGAAAGCCAATTTATGCTGATGATTGTACTACTAGCAATAGGAAAATTTCATTTGCCAGAATTCTTGTTGAGGTTGACATAACCAAAGAACCGCCAGCCACAATCAAAGTTCAGGATCCTAAAGGAAAAATGATCAATCAAGAGGTACTGGAAATCTATATACTGCCCGGAATGTCAGCAAGTGGGTCGTAACTGCCTGAAGGTTCGCAAACAACGCATAGCACCTCCTAACAAAGGTGCTCAACCAGAAGAAAGGCAAGTGCAACTAGGCAAAAACAAGTAGCAGTTACAAAGGGTGGAATGGAAGCCTACATGGGTTGATAGAAATAGAGCTCTAGGGGTGGAAACAAGTAACAATCAGCTAACTGAGAAGGCAAAAAATGCACAACCACCAAATATTCTTCTAGATATGAAAGGAAAGGAAGGTTGGATGGAAGTGAAGGGTAGGTCTGTAACTAGAAACACTCAAAGGCAAGGACATGACAAAATGGTAGCTGTGGTACATGGTCCTACTATAGTGCTTGAGCCAAGAAAGTCTATCAATGAGCGGCAAAATGCTAACCATCCCAAGACATTGCGGTGCAACACAGGTAGAGAAGGGGAAAGTAAAAATTGTAATACATCACATTCCAAAGTACCAAAATGCTAGTCACATGGAATGTAAGAGGGTTCAATAAAGTTTATCAGCACAAGGAGATGAAGATGTTTATTAGGGAGAATAAAGTAAGAATTATGGAAATAAGAGAACATAAAGTCCAGAACGGTAAGGTTGGGAAACTAATAATTAACTTGTAACCAGGATGGCAATGGTGCACTAATACTGTGAATATACAAATTGAGGCAGACTATGGGTGATTTGGGATCCTAACAGCATTCAATTCACTATGATAGACAGTAATACACAATACACACATGGATCAGTTCAACTAGTACACAACAACAAGAGTTTTCTCTTCACTAAAGTCTATGGACTCCATACTGTGCAGAACAGAATGGGTTTATGGGAGAGCCTAAGGGACTTGGCTGAACACATGCAAATACCCTGGCTAATCATGAGAGATTTTAATGCTATATCAGGCTTGGAGGATAGAGTAAATGGGAATGAAGTACAGGATAGTGAAGTCAGGGATTAGGGGCTTCATGGAAATTGCAGGATGTCTGAATTGCAACAGTAGGTAAATCATACACATGGACGAATGGGCATATATACAGCAGGATTGACAGAGGGGTAGTGAATGCTTAATGGGTGCTTGAAATGGTTCCTTCACAAGTACAAGTAATGAATCCCTATTTTTCATATCACGCCCCAATAAGCATCACTCTAGACACAACTCTGGAACATGGGAAAAAACCTTTTCCCTTCTATAACTGCTGGGCTGATCATCCATATTTTGGGAAGCTAATACAAGAAAATTGGCCTGCACAACATGTAAGAATGAAGAGTATATGGCAGAACTTGAAGCTAGTAAAAAAGGCACTGAAAGCCCTAAATAAAAGGGAGTTCTTGGGGGTCACAAAAAAGATACAAAGTTTGAGAGATAGAGCTGCAACACATTCAAGCACAAATGATAGATGCTACTACCAGTGCTAACCTATTTGAAGCAGCAAGCAACACAAAACAACAATTGGAGAAATAGAGTTTAATTGAAGAAAGCATATATAAGTAGAAATCCAGAGTTCAATGGCTCAAGCTAGGGGATGCGAATACAACTTATTTCTATGCTAGTATGAAAGGTAGGAAAACACAAAATCAGATTAGAACTCTAGCAACAGAAGGAGGGGCTATACTGAAGATTGCAGACTCTATAGAAGCTGAAATTGTGGGATACTACAAGAGATTACTAGGCTCCAATAACCAGGAACTTCCTGCTATCAATCCTGGAGTTATGCAAGAGGGATCAATGCTAAGTAGAAGTTAACAATTGCAGCTCATAGCACCATTTACTAGAGAAGATGTATCTCAAACCTTTAATGGGATAGATGATTCAAAAGCCCCGGGTGGAGATGATTTTAATTCCTGCTTCTTTAAAAAATCTTGGCATGTGCTTGGAAATGAAGTACCAGATGCAGTACTTCAATTCTTTGATACTGGTGCAATGTACAAACCAATTAACAGTACATCAGTTACCCTCATCCCCATAATCAAAAATCCTACATCTACTAGAGAATATAGACCAATATCTTGTTGTACTACTTTGTACAAAATCATCTCAAAAATGATCGCAAGTAGGATGCAGCATGTTATGGGTTAATTTGTGGATTGCAATCTCGAAGAACCCGTGAAATTCTTAACCAAAAACTCGGGATTTTGTGGTGCCGAGTTGGATTCTTGTGTCCCGGTTCAGACTTTTTGGATTGAACAGTACCCTACAAACTTAGAGGAAAATGTTTTCCAAAAGAACGCATTTCTGCGGCCCATTAAGCTGCCGCATAATAGCTCTGCGGAGCGAATAATGGCCGCAGAGTGAAACAGAAAGTTGGCCAATTTTGAGGCCATTTATGCGGCCCAATTGTGCGATCGCATAATCGCTATGCGGGCGGAATATTGATCGCATACCTGCCTTGAATTTTTGCGAAGGAAAGTTTTACAGTGCATTATGCGACCGCAGAACAGATATACGGACCGCATACCGGTTGCATACTCGGTCAGAAAACTTAAATTCCTGAGGCTCCTTCTGCGGTAATTTTGCGGACCGCATAACCATTATGCGATCGCATATGCGACCGCAAACCTGTGTCGGGGCACCCATTTTCTTAATTTAAAACCCGACCCCCATTCCGTTAAATCACCCCCTTAGGCCATTTTTAGCATATTTTCTCTAATAATTAGAGTAAGAGAGGAGGATCAAAGAGAGGGGAAGGGGTCTCCATCCATTGTTCATCAAATCCTAGCCTAAACATCTTGAAGAATGACAAACAAGGCACCTAGGTCTCCCTTCCAAGAGGTAAGCTTCTATCATCCAAGCTAACGATTCCCTATTGTAGCTAAAATGGACCTTTAGTGTGGTAATTCACTTATGGTGGTTACCTTGCATGCATGTGATCCTAAGGTATGTGGGGGAATGCTAAAATAAAGATAGGAAAGAATAGGGAATGGGTTAGGGAAATCTTCCACTAAAAAGGGGCCATGGACCCCAACAAACACATAATGTTTGATATAATGCTCAAGTGAGCTAGGGCTATGATCAATTTCCTAATAATGAGTTCAATTGTGCTACATTGTTAAATAGATTGAAGGTGCTAAAGGTTCCGGAACTTGTCGTAGGAATTAGGGAAAAGACTCAAATAAGGTATGTATGGATAACCCTCTTCTTCTTAGAATTGAACTCTTGGTGTCCGAATAATCGGCGTGAGTTCCGAGTTGATCATACTAAATGGTTTGCCTTAATGTGTTGGGTTGGAAGATTTATGTTCCATAATTGTTCTAAGTGTTTACCCTGAAATCATGCTATTTGAAAATGTGATTATGTTCTTCAAGCCTTTCTTTTCTTTCCCTATGTGCGGATGCCTTATATGATAGCACTTAGTAACATGGATGATGACGCTGCCTTGTACGAATAATAAAGGGGAAGACTTAGATTATAAAATGTGCTCAAGTGCCAGGAACTACTTAATAAATGGGGCTATTTGTGTCAAGTAATGGAAGATGGAAAGAAATGTAAATGAAATGAATAATTGAAAGAGGTTATGTCCCAAGTGAGATGGCTTAGCCGATCGGGCCAAGATCGGATGCCATGCTGTACACTTGGTGGCACTTATGTTGGATTTCTATTATCATTGTGAATTTGGATATGTCTCACTTGGGGTGCTTAGCCGGTCGGGCCGAGACCGAACTCCGAGTAAAAACACGATGGCATTATGAGTTATGGCACTTGGAACTAATGATTATAAACCTAAAATAGATGGGAAGAAAGAACCGGAACTATGTGATCCTTATTTGGTGATTCCTTGTAATTCTGTGAAGTACTTGTTGATTTTTGTAACTGCGTTCTATTTGTTTCACTGTTCATTCTAATAAGATTTGTGTTTGCCTTACATACTAGTACTATTCGACAGTACTAACGTCCCTTTTACCGGTGGCGCTACATCTTTGAATGGATGTAGGTGGTTCCATCGCAGATAGCGCCGATCGCAGATAGTGGTGCTCTCTCTCTCTCTCTCTCTCTCCTTACAGCAGTCTTCGTGAGCCCCCATTACTCCCAGGGGTTATGTAGTCCTTCTTGTGTGTAAATTTCCATATTTTGAGGTATAGCCGGGGCCTTGTTGTCGGCATCGTCATGTTGATCTTTTGTATCCTTAGAGGCTCCGTAGACATTTATGTGGTTCATGTACGGGTGTCGGGATGGATATTGGATCACATTGTATTTTGAAACTCTTCCACTAGATTGTCAACTGTATGTACTTTGGAAAATTAATTATGGCATATGGTGTTTAAGTAAAAATGGACTAGCAACGTTTTCATATTTATATAACTGATCTCTCCCTTGTTTAACAAATGGTGATACGTTCCCTTTTCGAATCAGGAATGAGTCGGGTAGGAAAGACTGGATAGGCTTGCTCGACCGGGTTCACTCGGTCGTGCGCCAGTCGCGCTCCCCGAGGTTGGGGCGCGACAAACTTGGTATCAGAGCCTAAAGTTTTAGAGCGTCGTACGATGTCTCGGAGCCGTGTTTAGTAGAGCCCTTCTTATCGGTGTGTTGTCGACCACATCTATAAGTAGGGGGCTACTTGGACATTTAGGTATAATACCCTTCATTGTTGTTCTATATCGTGCGTTAGAGCAATGTGAGGGTCTTTTCCTCTAACTCGTGCATTGTTCTAACTTTCAGTAATGGCACCTAAGAAGAAAGCGAGAACTGGCCAAGAAGACAATGCCACCTCAGAAGTGGCTGATGATTCCCTACTTGATACTGCGGGTGAGGATAATCGCCCTGCTATTACACTGCCTGATTCCTCTACTCCAGAACAGACTACCCCTGTTCCTACACCTGCGGAGGGTACCACCATCCCTTCCGCCGATATGCCTGTTCCACCTCCAGCCCCAGCCTCCGGCCCCGATATTTCGGATGGGGATCTTAGGGGAGCTATTCAGATGCTGGCTTAGTTAGTGGCTTCTCAGGCATAGAGGTCAAATGTTGCACCTACCTCATTTAGCTTGCAAGGGGATTCTTCTGGTTCTATGGTAAACAGGTTCCTTCAGTTAGACCCTCCAGTGTTCACAGGTACTGATCCCAAGGCATACCCTCAAGATTTTATTGATGAGATGCATAAGACTCTCCGAGTTAAGAGTGCTACTGAGACGGAGGGAGTGGAGTTGGCCTCCTATCGTCTGAAAGGGGTGGCATATTCCTGGTTTGAGATGTGGGAGGATTCTCGTGAGGAGGGGAGCCCTCCAGCGAGGTGGAGTGAGTTTGCGGATGCCTTCATAGACCATTTCTTGCCTGTTGAGATTAAGGCAGCCCGTGCTGCGGAGTTTGAGACCCTTAAAAAGGGTAGTAAGAGTGTGTGGGAGTAGCACATGGAGTTCACGCGCCTGTCAAAGTATGTTTTTCACATGATGCCGACTATGAAGGCTAGGGTGCGTCGATTCGTGCAGGGCATTGGCCCTTTGGTCATTAATGAAGCTGCCACATCTGCTCTAAATTCTAACATGAACTATGGAAGGATGGTGGCCTTTGCCCAAGCTACCGAGGCTCGAAAGTTAAAACACAGCATGGAACGAGAGGGTAATAGTAGGGCCCGATCCGCGGGCAACATTAGGGATTCATTCGGAGGTGCGAGATCAGCTTTTCGGGGAGGATCTTCAGGGCCATCCTAGTCTTATGCCCAGTCTTTACCCAATGCCCCGCCATCAGGGTACGGTCAGCAACATTGGAGTCACTTTAGGCCCCGCCAGGGCAGCAGGGTTCCCACCATCAGGGCCGATCGGGAGGGAGATTCCAACAGCAGAAGAGGGCCCCATGTCCCAAATGTGGGAGGATACATTTAGGAGTTTGCTACCTGGACATGCCAGTATGCTATGGATGCGGGATGAGAAGCCATATTCAGAGGGAGTGTCGTGCATCCCGCCAGGGGGAGGGCAGGGGCACAACTCAGTCATCCAGTCCTACAACTGCTACATCTTCAGCACACTCTCCAGCTCGAGGTTCTCCAACACCCGCAGGTCGTGGTGCAGCTAGGGGTGGTGCACAGAGTTTGGGAGGACCCAGTCGGCTCTATGCTATGAGTGGTCGACAGAGTGCAGAGGCTTCTCCAGATGTCATTACAGGTATATTGACTGTTCAATCTCATGACGTGTATGCCCTCATTGATCCCGGATCTTCTATATCCTATGTTACTCCTATGTTGCTATAAGCTTCGGGATAAAACCACAACAACTTCATGAGCCGTTCTCTGTATATACTCCGGTTGGCGAGTCTATTACGCCCGCACGGGTTTATAGGGATTGTGTTGTTATGGTGTGTGGTCGGGATACCATGGCCGATCTTATTGAACTGGGAATGGTTGATTTTGATGTAATAATGGGAATGGATTGGCTTTATTCATGTTTTGCCAAACTCGATTGCCAAACTAGGACCATGAGGCTTGAGTTTCCTAATGAGCCAGCTGTTGAGTGGGAGGGGAATAATGTTATGCCAAAAGGTAGGTTTATTTCTTACCTTAAGGCCATGAAGATGATGAGGAAGGGGTGTATTTATCATTTGGTCCGAGTTGCTGACACCACTGCGGAGGTGCCTACCCTTGAATCTGTGCCAATTGTGAATGAATTTCACGATGTGTTTCCGGATGAGCTCCCTGGGATTCCTCCAGACAGGGAGATCGATTTTGGGATTGATGTGATGTCAGGCACCCGGCCTATATCCAGTCTACCTTATAGAACGGCGCCGGCAGAATTAAAAGAGTGTTGATACCCAATTTTTCCCTATATATTTTTAATAGGAAAAATACTTTCAAAATAGTATATGCATGCATATATAAGTATGTCCAAATGTTTTATTATTTTTCCTTAAATTCTAAAGATTTTTAAATCAATTTATTGCCCTATTTTATCCCTAAAAGTCCAATAATAATTTCCAATTTTTTTGATGATTCATTTATGGGATTCTCATATTTATGCTAAAACATAGCTAAGATAATTTTTGCATATTTTTATAAATTTATTTAGTATTTTTTAAGCTAAATTGCATACAATTGCAATATTAGCCTCTTTTAAGATCTAACTGCGGTTATATTCATAA
>NW_017671151.1:0-6686 GCF_001879085.1 Nicotiana attenuata | reverse complement strand
AAACAGCTTAGAGCTGAACCTCTATTGGTGTCCTAATGCACCTTAACTCATTAGGTGGCGACTCTTCAAATGCAAAACCCAGTTCCCAAAAGGAACGAGTTGTCCCATACATAAAATGTCATAAACCCGATTCTCCCGCCGCGAGGAAGGGAAATAAGGGGGCGCGACAGCATGGCGACTCTGCTGGGGATAGATCTAGGCTTTTACCATTTCAGACTGTTATTGTGAATCTATATCTCTTTATGTGCAATTACTTGTTTAATTCCTTTAAGCATTCAATTCCCTTTTCGATTGCAAAACTGACTTGTCTTTTTTTTGTTTTCTTTTCTTTACTACTGCTTTAAATTATGAAACTATTGTATTTACTGCTTTCTTAACGCGCAAATACGTGACAACATGCTTTTGATTGTTGCATAATCATGCTCAACATCATATTCCACTCGTGTCAAACAAATCCCATAGCAACGCTTATAATGAGTGGTTGCGCTCTTCCTATATTGTTACTCCTTAAATTCAGAAAAGGTATATTTGCGGTAAAACCAGTCGATCAACGGTGTAGTCGACGGTTCCGTGCCTTTTCCCCTTGAGTTGTCCGCTCAAGGGTACCAGTCTAAACCCCCATAGAAACCTTATTCCATTTAAATTGTACATGCATCATGGTCAAACCTATCCGGATCAGTTATGTTGTCCACAAAATGATCCTTTAAGATAGCCTTGTACAAAAGTCCCACGGGTTGGCCTAAACCCAAACGGACACCATCATGTTTTGTGCATTTATTTGGAGAACTAAATGCTTCATGCTAATTGTTGATGTTAAATAGTCGAGTCTGGTGGGGGTAGGTCTAACCTTATTTGCCTTATTGAAATATGAGGCGCGAAGTCCCCAGATTCGGCATGGTCACCAAAATCCACCCAAGATTGAAGAGTTGGTGGAAAGATTTGCATTCTAGTGACAAAATCTCAAAAGGGTTGAAGACGGCCAAAATGCTGAAGGAACCGAAGGCGGACTGGCTAGGGCCTACCTATTGCTAGGACTTCGCGAGTTGGGGAAGCTGTTCGACGGAGCCAGGGATGCCGAATTTGGGGAAGGTCCTTCTGGGACCAAGTAGATAGGAATTTTTCTTTGCGCTTTATAAAATGTAATAAGGCCAATGGCCATTAGTAATTTTATTTCTTGCTTATTTAGTGTCGCTTTGGGATTCGTCTATTTTTTATCAATAAAATGAAGCATTTAGCATTCTAAGTTCTCCAAATCAACTTGTCGCTAGGCCTACCTTGGGTACAAAGAGGTTCCCAAATTAGGATACACTTTACATTCCCGCACTATGTGTTTAAATATTGCAATATTTTTTTATAATCCTCACTGACTTGATTACCTTTTGTTTTATGTTTGTTTTTATTTTATTCCCCTCCCCAAAAGGTTAGTTCGTGCACTCTGGCATCATCATCTTACTTCACAAGATCCAGAGGGGCACATCTCAAGAACTGGACTATCAGGACAACCAGAGCTCGGCGAGCCTCGGGGTAGCAAGGCTAAAACAAGCATCATGCAATGTTTTTATTTACTAGATGATTTTTTTTTCGCATTTTAATACCCTCAATAAGATCTTCAATGTTCAAAACAGTTATGGAATTTATCAAAGCATTTTTGACTTTTCTTATGAATCAACATTCATTATTATTTTTCTCTCATTACCTTACTTATACAGCATTACTATTACTTATCTTGATGAACCAATGACTGTGACATGTAATGAGACAACGCAACAAACGGACATTGATTCAGAGGAAGATGATATACCAGAGGAAATCGTCAAAGAAGTAGAGAACTTTGAGAACAGACCAAAGTCCAACCTGGACGAAACAGAAATTGTTAACCTGGGAGATGCAGAAAATGTCAAGGAAACACGAATCAGCGTTTATTTGTCGCCATCAGAAAAGAAGGAATACATAGAATTTCTGAGGGAGTATGAGGACATATTCGCCTGGTCATATGATGACATGACTGGTTGAAGCACATCTATTGTGGCCCATAAACTGCCAACTGATCCGACATGTCCACCGGTAAAGCAGAAGCTTAGGAAGTTCAAACCTGACATGAGTTTGAAAATCAAGGAAGAAGTCACTAAACAAGTCAAAGCTAAAGTTCTCAGGGTAGTTGAGTACCCGACATGGTTAGCCAACATTGTACCAGTGCCAAAGAAGGACGGGAAGGTCAGAGTCTGTGCTGACTATCGGGATCTCAACCGGGCCAGTCCGAAAGACGACTTCCCCTTGCCAAATATACACATCTTGATTGACAATTGCGCCAAGCATGAGCTGCAATCATTCGTGGATCGTTTCGCCGGCTACCTCCAGATCTGGATGGATGAAGAAGATACTGAGAAAACGGCTTTCATCACGCCATGGGGGATGTGTTGTTACAAAATGATGTCGTTCGGCCTAAAGAATGCAGGGGCTACCTATATGAGGGCCATGACTACCATCTTTCACGACATGATACACAAGGAGATAGAGGTATATGTGGATGACGTTATCATCAAATCCAAGAAGGCCACTAACCACATAAGAGATCTGAGGAAGTTTTTCGACAGATTGCGGAGGTACAACCTGAAACTAAACCCCGCAAAGTTTGCATTTGGGGTTCCTGCTGGGAAGCTGCTTGGGTTTATCGTGAGCCGCCGAGGGATAGAACTAGATCCATCAAAAGTCAAAGCCATTCAAGAACTACCACAGCCAAAGAACAAGAAGGACGTGATGAGTTTCTTCGGAAGACTCAACTACATCAGCCGGTTCATAGCACAGTCCACAGTCATCTGCGAGCCAATCTTTAAGATGTTGAAGAAGGATGCCGCTACCAAATGGACCGACGACTGTCAAAAGGACTTTGACAGAATCAAGGAGTACTTGTCAACACCACCAGTCTTGGTCCCGCCTGAGCCAGGTAGACCCTTATTACTCTACCTTGCGGTGTTGGACGGAGCTTTCAGTTGCGTTCTGGGGCAACATGACGAAACAAGAAGGAAGGAACATGCCATCTATTATCTCAATAAGAAGTTCACTCTATATGAGGCCCGGTATTCTCTTTTGGAATGCACCTGTTGTGCTTTGACTTGGGTCGCTCAGAAGCTAAGGCATTATTTCTGTGCCTATACTACGTATCTCATATCAAGGATGGATCCTTTAAAATACATCTTTTAAAAGCCCATGCCTACAGGCAAGCTAGCCAAGTGGCAAATCCTGTTAAGTGAGTTCGACATTGTCTACGTAACTCAGAAAGCGGTCAAGGGATAGGCCCTAGCAGATCACCTCGCTGAGAATCCCGTGGATGGAGAATACGAACCCCCGAAAACGTATTTTCCTGATGAAGAAGTATCATTCGTAGGAGAAGATATTGCCGAGTTCTATTATGGTTGGAGAATGTTCTTCGATGGAGCAGCAAACTTCAAAGGAGTTGGCATAGGAGCAGTCATGGTATCAGAAACCGGTCAGCATTATCCAGTGTCCGCCAAGCTCAGGTTCCCCTGCACTAACAATATGGCCAAATACGAAGCCTACATCTTAGGGCTCAAAATGGCCATTGACATGAACATTCAAGAGCTGCTAATAATCGGAGATTCAGATTTACTCATACATCAGGTACGAGAGGAATGTGCAACCAAAAACTCTAAGATACTCCCGTATCTGCATCATGTGCAGGAGTTGAGAAAGAGGTTCACAAGGACAGAATTCCGACATGTTCCCAGAATCCAGAATGAATTCGCCGATGCATTGGCTACCCTGTCATCCATGATACAGCATCCCGATAAGAATTTCATTGACCCCATACCGGTGAAGATTCATAATCAGCCAGCTTATTGTGCCCATGTTGAAGAGGAAGCAGACGGAAAACCTTGGTTCCATGATATCAAGGAATATTTGGCGAAAGAAGATTACTCGGAGCTTGACAATCATACCCAGAAGCGCACGCTGCGGAGGTTGTCTAACAATTTCTTTCACAGCGGAGGAATCCTGTATAGGAGGACTCCTGATTTGGGATTATTAAGATGTGTCGACGCAAAGGAAGCATCCAAGCTGCTAGAGGAGATTCATGCTGGGACCTGTGGTCCACATATGAATGGTTTTGTTTTAGCAAAGAAGATACTCCGGGCTGGTTACTTTTGGATGACTATGGAGACAGATTGCATCCAGTACGTCCGAAAATGCCATCGTTGTCAGATTCATGCCGACATGATAAAGGTGCCGCCAAATGAGCTCAATGCAACAAGCTCGCCTTGGCCATTCGCCGCCTGGGGAATGGATGTTATTGGTCCAATTGAGCACACTGCTTCAAACGGACACAAGTTTATCCTAGTAGCCATCGATTATTTTACAAAGTGGGTCGAAGCAGCATCCTACAGGCAGTGACTAAGAAGGTCGTGGCAGACTTCATCCGAGACCGTATTGTTTGTCGATTCGGTATCCCAGAGTCGATCATAACTGATAATGGCTCCAATCTCAACAGTGACCTAATGAAAGGAATGTGCGAAACTTTCAGAATCAGCCACAAGAATTCCATAGCCTACAGGCCTCAAATGAATGGAGCTGTGGAAGCCGCCAACAAGAATATCAAAAAATATTGAGGAAAATGATAGAAAAGCACAAGCAGTGGCATGAGAAGTTATCATTTGCTTTATTGGGGTATCGTACCACGGTCCGCACATCGACCGGGGCAACACCTTTTATGCTGGTTTATGGTACAGAAGCCGTCATTCTCGCCGAAGTGGAAATTCCTTCCTTAAGGATCATACAGGAGGCCGAGCTCGACGATGCAGAATGGGTAAAAAATAGCTACGAGCAGCTAGCTCTTATAGATGGGAAAAGAATGAATGCAGTGTGTCATAGTTAACTTTATCATAACAGAATGTCCAGAGCCTTCAACAAAAGGATCAAGCCAAGACAGTTCTCACCAGGACAGTTGGTATTTAAGAAAAAATTTCCGCATCAAGATGAAGCCAAAGGGAAATTCTCTCCCAACTGGCAAGGTCCATACATGGTTCACCGAGTTCTGACAAGAGAAGCCCTCATACTTGTAGAAATGGACGGGGAAGTTTGGCCAAAGCCGATTAATTCAGATGCAGTCAAGCGCTACTATGTGTCATCTTTATGTTTTCCCTATATGATGTAAATTGAACTATGCCTGACCTGATTTCCATTTAAGAGGGGATACGTAGGCAACCCTATGGGTTCGATCACAATTCAATAAAATTTTCATTTCCCCCAAAATTGGAAACTGGGGCAGAATTTTGAGGAGGACCCTCAAAATTCCGAAGTAATTTCAGTCGATCGTCGCACGAGCAACAGTCAGAAGCATCAACCCATCAAACTAGGGCAGAATTTTGAGGAGGACCCTCAAAATTCCGTAGCAAGAGAGGTCGCGACGTCTCGAACCGCGTCACAGTCGTCGGTTCATCTAAAAACTATTTTAATTATACATTTATGTTATACTTTTAGCAAATCATGCATGTCTATCATCGAAACTGCTTTGTTCAGTAACGCTACCCCAGTGATACATATAGTATCACCAAATCGAAGCCAAGCAGGTCAAGCAAAGCCAGCGGGGATACGAACTAACCTCCCCTTTAAAAAACTCACAATTTTTCTTTGGATGCAGGCACTTGGATTGCGAAATCATCAAACATACTGTACACTCACGAGACGAACATTGTTCAGGAATACAACTCTCAGAACCGTTGCATTTATTCATATTCGCTATACACACACAACAATGTCCCTAGCAGTCACAATATCGCAATCTGCTATCAGCTAAGAAAGCTCTATTACCATTTGCCATTTTATTTCTTGTATGAGGCTACTATTCTGCCTTCCGAGGTTAAACTCTACCTCCATCTGCACCTGCATTGCATATGGCTACTGTTCTGCCTTCCGAGGTTAAACTCTACCTCTATCTGCACCTGCATTGCATATGGCTACTATTCTGCCTTCCCAGGTTAAACTCTACCTCTATCTGCATCTGCACTGTATAAGGCTACCATTTTGCCTTCCGAGACTAAACGCTGTCTCCATTTGCATTTTTTTTTTGCATTGCATAAGGCTACCATTCTGCCTTCCGAGACTAAACGTTGTCTCCATCTGCATTTTCTGCATTGCATAAGGCTACCATTCTGCCTTCCGAGACTAAACGCTGCCTCATAGTGCATTTGCATGGCTGAAAGATCGCCTCATACTGCATCTGCATGGGCTGAAAGATCGCCCCATACCACATTTGCATGGCTGAAAGATCGCCACATTTGCATGGCTGGCTGAAAGATCGCCACATTTGCATGGCTGAAAGATCGCCCCATACCACCATTGCATGGCTGAAAGATCGCCCCATACCACATTTGCATAGCTGAAAGATTGCCACATTTGCATAGCTGAAAGATTGCCACATTTGCATGGCTGAAAGATCGCCCTATACCACATTTGCATGGCTGAAAGATTGCCCCATACCACATTTGCACGGCTGAAAGATCGCCACATGCTACAGCATCCTTCATGGGCTGAAATATCGCCAACTTATCCAAAGGCGTCATCGTTCGGAGGCACCATCCTCATAGCCCGAGAACACCATGTCATGGCCTGAGGATCCCTTGCAATCTTTTGCATATCATTATTCAAAGGCATCATGGTTCGGAGGCATCATT
>NW_017671150.1:346337-347224 GCF_001879085.1 Nicotiana attenuata | reverse complement strand
TAGAGTTTAACTTCAATTAGGGGTGGTAACGTAGTAATAAGGGACGAAAAGTTAAGGTGTAAAAAACTTAGTAACAAGAATAGACAAAATAGCACCCCTAACCTTACGTACCCGTAAACCCTACGCTCAGCGCGGTCTGCCGTCACTTTTGCGCGACCGCGCTGCCCTAACACGGTCCGCGTTACATGTTTGTGTGGACCGCGGTGCTTTTGTGATTGAAAGGTAAAAGTCTCCAGCGCGGCCGCATTTCTATTTGTGCGGTCCGTGCTGGCCCACCGCGGCGGCGGTCCCCTTTTTGTGCGGACCGCGGTGGGAGATTCAGAGAGTGGTAGTTTTGGGCCTTTGCCCAGCACGGACCGCGGTCACTTTAGTGCGGTCTGCGGTGCTATGTTCTGCAACATGTTCTGCTGCAATTATCTCTGCAATCTATTTCATTCACCTGTTTCACTGCATGTGCTTAAACTAACAATGTTAGATGCTTATCTTTGCAGACAATGGTTAAACAAAGGGGCGCCAAACAATCACAACAACCCGGGAGAGGTGGTTCCTCCCGAGGGGGTAAAGGAAAGAGAATTGCAAAACTCACTCCCCAGGCTCGGGAGAACATCAAAAAGACCCGAAAATTGATAAGAGCTGCTGACAGGGCTGCTTCTCATTCTTCGGGGAGTGAGTATGTGCCCTCCAAAGATATCTCCTCAGATACAATCCCAACTCATGTAACCGACCCCCTCCACCTAGTTGATACACCTCCATCATCACCCACCTCCAAAAGACCAGTGAATATAGTCTCGGAGTCTTCTGATGAGTCCGCAGCTGGTAGTGGGCAATACTCCACCTCCCCCACAGCTTCATTATCTGGGGAGAGTGTCACACCTCCTTTTTCTTAC
>NW_017671150.1:324439-344053 GCF_001879085.1 Nicotiana attenuata | reverse complement strand
CTATGTCGAACAACAATGACAATATCCAAGGAAACCCAATCAATCAGCAAAATCAGGGAGATCCGCAAAATGATCAAACACCACGAGACTCACCACGACAATCTCGTGAAGGCACTCCTGAAGGATCTCACACAGAAGAACGAGGTCAATTTGAAAATGCTGAAGCTATGGATGATGCCTTACAAAAACTTATCGCTACTCAGGTCAACAAAGCTTTACAAGCTTTTGTTAGTCAATTACCTGCTGCTCCACCCACACCTACTCCAAATAACAATACTTTGGAGAACCCTCGTTCTGGACTGGTTAATTCAGGCAGCGGTGGAACCCCCAGTGAAACACAGGAGGGAGACCCAGGTAATCCAATTAATTCTGATTTGCAAAATCTAGTACTAACATTGCAGAAACAGCTTAGGGAGCAAAACCGCCGCATAGAACAAATACCCGGAGTACCACCCGTGATCAAGGGGGTAAATATTGATAAATATTCTCAACAGCCATGGAAGCCAAGTGCCGCCCCTCTCCCAATTCCAAAGAAGTTCAAGATGCCCGATATTCCAAAGTATGATGGAACAACAGACCTACGAGATCATGTTACTGCATTTACAACAGGAGTCAAGGGCAATGATTTGACTAAGCAGGAGATTGAATCAGTCTTGGTCAAAAAATTCGGTGAAACACTCACTAAAGAGGCACTAATATGGTATTCTCTCTTACCTGAAAATTCTATAAATTCATTTAGCTGAGCTTGCTAGATTTATTTATCAAAGCACACTCGAGAGCTAAAAAAGTTGAAAAAAGAAGTGGAGGACATCTTCAAAATCAAGCAAGGAGATTCAGTGTTGCTCAGAGAATTCGTGGATAGATTTATGATAAGTTAGGATTTTAATGTGTTTTGTGCCCCTACTTGCCTAAGCTTTGGTTATAAATGCTACAAAATAGTCCCAAAATGCTCACAAACTGTACTTGATTGCAGGTTTGATCGACAAAGCGATGAATGTCAAATATCGGCTCAAAAAGGAGTGAAACCTGCTCAAGTGTCAAAGACTAAGTAAGTTGAGGAAAAGAGGACCTAGTGCGGACCGCACAACTGTGAACGCGGCCGCACTAGGAGGTTCAGAGGATGACAGGCTCAAGAGGACATGCTACGCGGCCGTGGTTATTTCCACGCGGTCCACGCTCAGGCTTCGCGGCCGCACTACCCTTTTACGCGGTCCGCGGAACAGAGATTCAGAGGACCCTAATTTTGGTCAATTCCAAGCAAAGCGGCCCGCGTTCATTTCTGTGCGGCCGCGCCAACTTCCACCGCGGCCGCGCTATATTTTCACGCGGTCCGCGGTCCTCAACTTCAGAGAAGCAGAAACCAAGAGTTCAAGAGCCAGTGCGGCCGCGGTCATTTTTGCGCGGTCCGCGCTGACCCCGCAGGGGTATTTTAGTCTAGTTTTCCCAGCCCAGTGTAAATATGACCTTTTTCCACTTTTAGGTCAAGTTTGATGTTCTGAACGCAGCTGAGCTCGTGAGACCGAATATTGTAGCCATTTTTGGCACTATTGCTCTTCATTATTATAGCTTCTTCCTAGTAATTAATTAATATGCTTACTTCTTCATCTATTTCTTTAATTTCTGTACCTAGCATGAGTAGCTAAACCCACTAGCTAGGGTTGTGGCTCAACCCTAGTGTGGGTAATTGATGGGTGTTGCCATCTAAGGTTAGAATGATATTGGGTGTTTGTTATTTGGGTTGATTTTAGGTTTTAATTAAGGATTGGTGGTTGCAAACACTGATT
Source organism: Nicotiana attenuata (assembly GCF_001879085.1). Taxonomy (NCBI): domain Eukaryota; kingdom Viridiplantae; phylum Streptophyta; class Magnoliopsida; order Solanales; family Solanaceae; genus Nicotiana; species Nicotiana attenuata. The sequence continues at coordinate 342,269 of NW_017671150.1, read as the reverse complement.
CTAGCTTTGTGGGTTTAACTCTTCTTGAGAAAGAGAGTCCATGACCCAAAATTGACCCAACAAGGAATTGGGATGGACCCATGAGAAATGGTAGTCCCAATTAATGGGTTAAATCTCGAGAGAGTAATCACCCTACTTGAACCCTAGTTGTTTGGTCTAATTGGCCTACCCAATTGGTCTCGAGAAAGTCAATTGGGCAAAATCACTCTCTCTACCGAGAGGTGCGAGAGTGGATACAATTGTGCAACGGTTATAGCATAAGCCCCAAATATGTCAATCTACCCTTAGTAGCATCTACCCGTTAATTAGCCACCTAGGCAATGCCACGACCCTAGTGCCTTTCTCTATATTAAATACAACTTAGCAATATTCTCGTAGCATAATTTAGTTTTAATCATTAGTTTTAAAATAGAAGTTGTAAAAATCAAAGAAAACCAAAAATGTTTGAAGTGACATTAGAAGCACAACCGCATCTGTCTAGACGAAACAGATAATACAACTCCACTATTATCTCCCTGTGGTGATTCGATCCCGAACCACTATTCAGGTAAAAGCTATTGCGACCCGCTCTTCCTACCTTAGTGTAGCGTCGAGTTGGCAGCGATCAATTTCAACGGGAAAGAATGACATTGCCACGAGTACCTGACAATTGGGCAGCCATAGCCTTCACCAGCAATTTGAATGAGAAGAGTTCAGAAGCCACGAGGCGACTCAAGGAAAGCCTTCGAGAATTCCCAGCAACAACGTGGAATGATGTCTATAACAAATACAGTACAAAGACGAGGATTGAAGAAGACATTATTTTACGACATAAAACAGAAGAAAAAGTAAGCTCATGGCGTGTGGAAAATGAAAAGAGATCCGGTAAAAATAGGTACGAGCCTTACATGGGACCTGCGAGAAAGGACTCACGGTCAAGGCAAGATAATCAAAGGTACGATCACAAACCTAGAAACAGGGAATCAGGCTCCTCATCAAGGTTCGTAAACGATCGGAATACACGTGGGTCACGAGACGATGATGGAAGTCTAAAAGCAAGGTTCGGGGGTTAAAATTTTAATGTAAGCACTTCTGAACTCGTAGCTGTTTTAAGAAGCATGGGAGATAAGGTACAATGGCCAAAGGAGATGAGATCAAATCCAAACAGACAAAACCCTGATCATTGGTGTGAATTTCACAACGACCATGGGCATAAAACAGCAGATTGCAGATTTTTGCAAGGAGAAGTTGATCAATTGCTAAAACAGGGGTATCTCACTGAGTTATTCAATGAAAAAGGTAAACAAGCATATATGAAGAACAGACAGGAGCCTCCGAAACCACCCTCGCCTAAAAGAACCGTCAATGTTATAAGTGGGGGTGAAGATATCAATGGTGTCTCATATACCACAGCTAATAAGACTTCCAAAATAACAATCACTCATGGGAAGCGGTTGCGACATGTACTGGAAGAAGAGAATATTACATTCAACGACGTAAACGCCAAGGGACTCTTAACTCCGCATAACGATGCACTGGTAATATCTTTACTTGTACATGGCACTAACGTGAAACGAGTTTTGATTGATCCAGGTAGTTCTGTAAATATTATTTTGATACGAGTATTGCGCGAGATGCAAGCGGAGGATAAATTGATTCCAAAAGCACATACTTTGTCGGGATTTGACAACTCTAGTGCTGTAACGAAAGGGGAAGCAATACTTACTACATTCGCAGAAGGCTCGTTAAAGACACCAAATTTCAAGTCGTAGATATGGAAATGGCTTATAACATGATTCTTGGGAGGCCATGGATTCATGACATGGATGTTGTTCCTTCAACCTTACATCAAGTTATTAAATTTTCATCTCCATGGGGAATATTTCAAATCAGAGGCGATCAACAAACATCTAGAAGCATCAATTCCGTTGCAGATTCAACTGTTAAGGGTGAAGACAAATAGCAATTACAAAATTTAGGTGGGGGTAACACGGTGTCAACCTCACCTGAACAAAAGCAAACGGATGTGAATTCAAGACCTGATACCATTCAAGAACCGGAGGAGAACGAGAACATCAAAACAACGATAGAAGAGCTAGAGGCCGTGGTGTTATTTATACATTGGCCCGAGAGAAAAGTGTATATAGGAGCTAATCTTAGCCCGGAGGTAAAACGTAAATTGATTAAATTTTTAAAAGCTAATGCAGATTGTTTTGCTTGGTCCCATTCTGACATGACAGGGATACCACCGGAAGTCATGACCCATAAATTGAATGAAGATCCATCATATCCTCCAGTCAAGCAAAAGAAAAGAAAGCAAGGAACTTTCAAGAATAAGGTGATTCAATAAGAAGTTCAAAAATTGCTAAAAATTGGTTCAATTCGTGAGGTAAAATATCCTAACTGGTTAGCTAATACTATTGTGGTTCCTAAGAAGAACGGTAAGTGGCGAGTCTGTGTAGATTACACAGACCTTAATAAAGCCTGTCCAAAAGATTCTTTTCCTTTACCGCACATAGATCAATTAATCGATGCTACTGCAGGGCATGAGCTATTAAGTTTTTTAGACGCATATTCAGGCTATAATCAAATCAAGATGGATCCAGGAGATGAGGAAAAAACTTCTTTCATAACAGACAGGGGGACTTACTGTTATAAGGTAATGCCTTTTGGTCTTAAGAATGCAGGTGCAACGTATCAGAGGTTAGTTACCCAAATGTTTCAAGAACATTTAGGTAAGACCATGGAGGTATATATAGATGATATGCTAGTTAAGACTCAGCACTCAGAAAATCATATATCACACCTGTCTGACACGTTTAAAATTTTACGAAAATATAATATGAAGTTGAATCCAGAAAAATGTGCATTTGGTGTGGCATCAGGTAAATTTTTAGGTTTTCTTGTTTCTAACCGTGGTATTGAAGTGAATCCTGCACAGATTAAAGCTATTGAAGAAATCCCTGATATACTTTCAAACAAGAAAGAAGTTCAAAGATTGACGGGAAGAATCGCAGCTTTGGGAAGATTCATTTCTAAATCATCGGAAAAATGTTTTAAATTCTTCTCGGCCCTTAAGAAGCAGGATCATTTTGAGTGGGATGAGGAGTGTCAACAAGCACTTAGGGATTTGAAAACATACTTGTCAAATCCACCTTTGCTAGCAAAACCAAAGGCTGGGGAGAAACTTTTCATCTACCTTGCTGTTTCAGAAGTTGCGGTAAGCGCGGTTTTGGTTCGAGAAGAGCAGGGTAAACAATCTCCTATCTATTATGTTAGTAAATCTTTGTTAGATGCAGAGACACGGTATCCACAATTGGAAAAATTAGCACTTGCTCTAATCATGGCATCTAGGAAGTTAAGACCTTACTTTCAATGTCATCCCATTGTTGTAGTGACTGCATACCCCCTACGTAATATATTGCATAAACATGAATTGTCAGGGAGGTTAGCTAAATGGGCCATAGAGCTAAGTGAATATGAAATCACGTACTTACCTAGAACAGCAATAAAATCACAGATATTAGCTGATTTCGTCGCTGACTTTAGCCAAGGGATGCAATTAGAAGCAGAAAAAGAAGTACAAGTACTTAATGGGGCTAATCCAGGAACATGGACCTTATTTACTGATGGCTCATCTAACGTAAAAGGTGCAGGATTAGGAATTGTTTTAGTACCACCTACAGGTGAAACTATTAGGCAAGCTATTAAATGTCATTCCGTAACTAACAATGAAGCGGAGTATGAAGCTGTGATTGCAGGTTTAGAATTGGCACGAGAACTTGGTATAAATCAAGTAGTGATCAAAAGTGACTCGCAGCTCGTGGTTAATCAAATGCTGGGGACTTACACAGCTAGGGAAGCAAGGATGCAACAGTACTTGGAAAAGGTACGGGAACTGATAAAGCAATTCCAAACTTGGAAGGTCATACAGATATCGAGGGATGAAAATGTTGAAGCAGATGCCTTAGCTAATCTCGCATCCGCAGCTGATGTAGCAAAAGATGCAAATGCTGCAATTATACATTTATTTCACTCAGTTCTCGATCCAGATAAGAATGAGGTAAATTTTAATAATTTAACTTGGGATTGGAGAAACGAAATTGTTGCTTTTTTACAGTATGGTACCGTCCCTAATGACAAGAAGCAAGCGCATGCACTTCGAAAAAAGGCTGCTCGTTACTGTTTAAAACAAGGGAATCTTTATCGTAAGATGTTCGGTGGTCCATTAGCAAGATGCCTCGGACCTTCTCAAACGGAGTATGTAATGAGGGAAATACATGAGGGGCATTGCGGGAATCACGCAGGAGGAAGATCACTGGTAAGAACCTTGATTAGAGCAGGATATTACTGGCCTAAAATGGAGGAAGAAGCGGAAAGTTTTGTAGCTAAATGTGATAAATGTCAAAGGTACGGTAACAACATGCATAGACCTGCGGAGTTGTTACATCCGGTCATATCACCATGGCCATTCATGAAGTGGGGAATGGATATCGTGGGTCCATTACCACAAGCAAAAGGACAGGTAAAATTTTTGCTCGTACTTACTGATTACTTCACTAAATGGGTAGAGGCAGGAGCATTTAAACAGGTACGAGAAAAGGAGGTCAAAGACTTCATTTGGCGTAATATCATCTGCCGATTTGGTGTACCAAAGGAGATTGTATGCGACAATGGCCCTCAATTTATCGGAGCTCAAGTCACTGAGTTTTTTGAGAGCTGGCAAATTAAGAGAATCACATCTACACCTTATCACCCAGTAGGCAATGGGCAAGCAGAATCAACGAACAAAGTCATAATCAACAATTTGAAGAAACGTTTAGAGGAATCAAAGGGTAATTGGCCTGAAGTGTTACCCGGAGTTTTATGGGCATATCGCACGACAACAAAGACGAGCACAGGTGAAACTCCTTTCTCTTTAGTTTATGGAGCTGAAGCATTAATCCCAGTTGAAATAGGAGAACCGAGTACAAGATTCTCACAAGCAACACAAGAGTCTAATGATGAAGAGATGCGGGTCAATTTGGATCTACTGGAAGGCAAGAGAGAAGCCGCATTAATAAGAATGGCAGCACAAAAGCAAGTGATCGAACGATATTACAACAGGAAAGCACGACTGCGATACTTCAAAACTGGGGACTTCGTGCTTAAAAAAGTTTTTCAATCTACAAAGGCGGCCAACGCGGGTAAACTAAGTCCAACCTGGGAAGGACCCTACAGAGTTCGAGATATTGCAGGAAAAGGAGCATACGAGTTGGAAACAATGGACGGGAAGGTGCTTCCTTCGCATTGGAATGCAGTTCATTTGAAGAGATACTACTTCTAAGGAAAAACCCACGGTCAGGTATCACCATGTTAAATTATATTTGTTTTTGAATTGTTAAAATTTTACTAACGATTTTAGATGATAGGCAAAACGCTAACCCGTACTAAATGATGAGTCACGACCTGTAAGGCAAAATGGAATAAACTAAAATTCCTAGCCCAGGGTTACAATTATTCTGATAGAAGTATACACGGGTTAAGCAGTCTTCATCTATAATCGCACCCCCGAGTCCCGTATGTATTTCCTTTTCAGGAAAAGGACCAGGTGAAGGAGACTACCAAGTGCTCGAGGCTTCATACTTCAACACTCAAACACTTGGGGGACTACATAGTATATACATTCACGTGTATCAAAAAGGCATAGAAGATTTAGAAAATCAAGCCTAGAAGAATCAAGTACGGAGTGAAAGTTACGAAGTCATGGCATTCATCATAGTATTCTTTCCCATGAGAACAATGGCACTCATCATAGTATTCTTTCCCATAAGAACAATGGAGTCATCTCTCAAACTCTTCCTAATGTTCTGGAGCTAAAAGGACTATGTACTAAAACGGGTTATAAGGAAAAACCCCGTATCTATTGTTCTTCTTTTGTATAAATCTGTTACAAGGAAAACCGTTACGAGAAAGTTATAGATGTAATTCAAATACATGTAAAATATTACTCAAAACTTGTCAAGGTTCAGAAATAAAAACTTGTCAAAGTTATTGCAAAAAACATGTGTGTTCCTATTTCTTTTATCGTATGATAACACCATTATGAAGTTGAGACGTCTTCTTCATTAAATGTCAAAATATAAAAGGGCCCTCTTTTATGAAACTCATGTTATTTAGTCATGAGATTAACAGAAGCATTTTCAGAAAACAAAAATGCAGACTATTCTTTAAGTCCTTGAAAATAAAAGGCAAGAATAGAACAAACGGAAGTTTAATAAAAACTTCTTAATATTTAAAACTAAAGACTAAGTATAAACTTAGTCATTAAACTGTTTATACAAAATGCCCCATGACAAGACTTGGGACTTGTACTTCTAAAATCAACCCTCATAATGATAACCAAGGGTTTGATTACAAAAAACTTTCAAAAGAATCCAAGAACTTTAAACAAGGTTTTCCAAACAGGTACCTGCAAAAAGGGAATTTTAAGCAAATGTAAATCTTTTCACTAAGAAGAAAGAACTGAGGAAGGATTATCAGCAGGCTCAACTGGAACAGTATCGTCGATAGGAGCGGGTTGACCTTCAATCGCAGCAATTGGTGCATCAACAGACGAAGTCTCAGCCTGGCTTGCAACAAGAAGCACGGTTGGACTTGAAGAAGGTACGTCACCCGAGGCAATTTCAGCATTCATGGGAACTTCAACATCGGGAACTTCAATGGCGGGTGAAGGGAAGTCCAGTGGTTGTTGAGCTTTTTCAATGGTCTCCATAACTTTAGCTAACTCTGACTCCAGATTGAAGTTTTCTTGTCTAGCTTCGACTAAAGCATCGCGCCGAGAGTTTAGAAAAGCCCAGCTTACATCAACGACAGCCTTATCTTCAAGAAGCTCATAATCTCTTTCCCAAGTAACAATTTCATTCTTGAGTTCTTCATTTTCAGCCAAAGCTAAGTTGTAAGAGGCTTGGAGAGAGGCATGAGATTTTTCTAAGGCATGCACCTTGCCCTCAGAAGTTCGCAGATCTTCCTATATCTGAGTCAAATTCTGTATCAAATCTCCAGCATAAACTTCTTTTTGACTTAAAAGAGCTTTCAACTCTCTAATCTCCTTATTTGCCTTAGATAATTGCTCTGAGAAAGAAGATTCGAGACGCTCTCTTTCTTTCTCTGCCTGACTTGAAGAAGCCTTGGCAACTGCAAGCTCTGAGGTTAATGATCTTATCTGCTATTCCAGGTTATTCTTGTTCTCTTGCAAATCTTCTATAGTAATTTGAGCACTATCAAATTGTTCCTTCCAATTAGCTGCTTCCAACTTAAAGTCACGAGTTTCCTCTCTGAATCAAGAACAGCCTTTTCAGAGTCACGTGCCACCTTCTCTAATAAAGAAACTCTGCTCATCAGCTCTGTACCAATGAGATTGGCCTGAAAATGATAAGGGAGGAAAATAAGAATTCTAGAAAAAAAATTTTGCAAAGTAAAGAAAGAAGGAAAATACCTTCAAGGTAGCATGAACTATGCCGTTCATCAAAGTCAGACAGCTATGGCTATTCATTTTTTCTTTCTCAATTGGGCCAATTAGGGGCTCAAGCCAATATCTGCCTGACCAGATTTCCTCAAAAGGCTGTTGTTAGCAGGAACTTCGATAGTCACGCTCCTTATAGCAATGCTTCTACTTGAAGAACCCACTTCTGTATGATGGGTAGTAGAAGGAGGAACTGCCAAAGGAGGAGCGGTAGAAGAAGTAAAACAGCAGAGAGAGGTACAGAAGCAGATGGAGTAGGTAAGGAAGGGATCAAAGTCACGATAGGAGAAGGAAAAGAAGGAATTGAAGATATGGGAGTTGAAGACAAGGGAAGTTCGTCTAAAATAGACCCTAACTCACCACTCTCGAAACCACTAACGAAAAGCTGGTTGATAGAGTCACGAGTGTCACAAGGGGTGACAATGTCATCATCAGAAACGAGATGAACAGGCTCGGTAGGAGAAAGATGATGAGAAACTTCAGCTTCGTCAGAGACGATACGTCTCCTAACTCTTGGCCTTGTCACCAAGGAACCATCCTCCTCTTCTTCCTCGGAGTCATCTTCTTCAATGGTTTTTCTTTTCAAGAGTATATCCTGATCCCTCTCTAAAGAAATTCGAGTTCCTGAAGAGGAACGAGAGGCCGCAACTGCTTCAGCAGTAACACCTCGAATAGCAAATCCTGACAAAGAGAAGGTTGAAAGTGAAAGCAATAAAGGGAAAACATTTTACATATGAGAAAGACAAAGACTCATACCGTGAGTCTTTACTTTCCAACCGTGACGATTGGAAATAACTTTCCAAGACCTAGCCTCCATAGGCGCGATCTTCAACAGTTTATCTACCCAACCACGAAAATTAGGAACGTTCTCCACAACTCCCATGGTTGCTAAAAACAAAAAATAATAATAAAGTTAAAGGAATTGATAAATTTGAAAGAAAAAGGTACGAGAGAGATGAGAGACTTACGTGCAAAGTTTCACTTCTCAGGGAAGGGAACGTTTTGTTCACCCACTAAACCAACTGTGGGGGCAGCAACAAATCGGGCATACCAGCCACGATCCTTATCATCTTCTGGGCTCACCAAAACCCTCTTACTCCTAGCCACTAAGGTAAAGACGCCATTACGAAAAAGTCTAGGGGAGTATAGATGAATTAGGTGAGGGAAGGTGAAATTAACATCTGCCAAATTGGCCAGATGTCTTAAACAAGCAACAACCCTCCATACCAGCGGGCCAATCTGTGCTAAACAAACTTTGAAGAAGTGACAGAAATCGAGAATCACTGGATCAATAGCTGGTTTAAAACCAAGAGTAAAAGGGTATGCGTAAACAAAAGAAAGTCCAGTCATATAGGAGGTAATTCTTTGATTTGGATTGGGGATTACAATGGAAAAATCGTTACTCCAGTGATAATCTTTGCGGACTGTGGGAGCTAAAATTTCTGTAATCAAAGTGGGGTAAGCATCGGTACGATCTAGACCAGAAACTTGGGTTTGAAGAGATTGTCTATCATTGTGAAAAGATAAATTAGGGACTATCTCTTCTACCAAGGGCTCCTGTAATGGGTTAGAGGCCTCCTTGCTCTTAGAAGATGATTTTTGGGTAAAAGAACCTCTAGTTCTAGAGGAAGAACCAGGGCTAGGAGAAGGCATGGCAGAATCGCCACCACGAGAGGATCCTAAGCTACGAAGTCTCCCACCCCTTCTATGTCTAACAAAGGCATTGGGAAAATTATCTAAAATAGGAACTCTCCTAGGGTTAGGGTTCGAAGAAGACATGATGAGGAAGAAGAAGAAGTAAACAGAGATTTGCACAGTTCAAATGTTCGAGAAAAAAGTTTTATGTGGTAAAAGGTGAAAGGTAAAATTGTATTTATACTGATGGGTAACCGTCAAAAGTAAAAATGCAGTAATGGAAGGGTCACAATAATGGTAACTGGAACTTCATGAACAGTGGAGCCGAAAAGAAAGCCTGAGAAAGTGTTGTAAAACTGTGGAACCAATAAGAAGATGACACGTGTCTAAAGCATTAAATGGAAGTGATAATTGAAGCGTCAACTCTGTCAGAGTATTAATGGTGACAAAAATTCTCCTTTAATGAATTCCACTTCCCAAATATTCAAACTGATGAATAAATGGAAAGTGGGGGGACTATTTGTATTGGGGAAAATTGTATTTATATGTATATGGTGACGTGTCATGACACGTAGACTAGTCAAACAGTCAAAGAATTAAGGTTGGTTAACAGATACGAGCAACAACAGATATGAACAAGTTAAATGGAGGAGGCGCAAGCAGTCATACAAGTAATTCAACGCTCGTACCTATTCAAGACATTTAAAGGTCAAAGATCGTGAAGAATCAAAGGTTTGAATCTAACAGCAAAAAAGAACCCAGATACAGCATTTAATGAGTATTAAATACTGGAAACGTTAGAGAATATGTATTTAACGTATATGATTGCATAACATAACATTTAAAGTCATTAATTGCTCATAATAGCCTTATTATAACAAAGGTAAGGCCCGTATCCCCAAAATAGGTATAAAAGGGGAAGGAACAAACAATTGTAGGGACAAGAAAACATTATTGAAATATACTTTGATTTACTTGCTTTCTGATCATATTATTCAAAAATTTCTTCTTTACATACCTTTCTGATTATCAGTAACCCGTATTCTTCTAAATTCTAGCTTTGACTAAAAATCTATTTTTTGGTTAAACATCCACGCCTGGGCGAATTTGTTTTACGGAAATTATATGCAAAATAAAAATAACTCGGATTAGCAATGAAAAGTAATACTTTACTGAATAGTCTATTTGACTTCAACAACTCACTTTCATGTTGTCTATTAGAGCACTACAGGAAATAAATTTTAATTTCATGGTCGATATTTTTAGTCGCCTTCAAAGATAGTGCTATTTGTAATGACGACCTACCTAAAATCTATATTACCACAAGAAAAAAAAAATTGTGACGACATTCTGTGGCGGCCTCTTCAATTGCCAATAAAAGCAGTGCTATATGTCGTTGTTTGAAATAGAGACCTACCCAAAATATATTATGTGCAAGATTAGTCAACCCAAAATAATAATAATAATAATAATAATAATAATAATAATATTATTATTATTATTATTATTATTATTTTATTATTAGCTTTTGTAGCGACTATATAGCACTACTTTTTGTGGCGGTTGGAGAAGTCATCTATTCAAAACCTTATTTCATGTTGTGATTTCTTAGTTTTGAATCAACATTTAGAACATCAACTTGTGTTGATGCCATTAGCACCATTGTAATATTTTCTTGGTGGTGTACAAAAATTTAACTCATTATTTATTTTTTACAAATAAATTTGATCCTTTCATAAAGCAAATGCCACATCTTCATCCGATATTTTTGTTACATTGTCAAACAGAAATATCAATGGAAGTGAGGCCGCTACATTAGAGGCCAATAACTTTTCCAGCTTTAACAAACAGTTAACAAATTCAATTGGCGCCCTCACGTCAACAAGAAGAAGATGATGCATCATATAGATAAAACAGTTTCTATAATTCTGTTCAGTTCTTATTATTTATCTTTATGTGGATAATATGGGATAATTGGCATGCTTTGTTTTTTGGTGAAAAGTATTGCTACCTTTTTCTGGTATTGAACCTGAAATATTTTCTGGTTTTGTTTAAAGGAATATCAAGATTGAACAACTATGTAAATTATTGGACTTTGTTATATGATTTGCTGTTTTGGGCGTATATATAAGAGTTAGCTAAGGAGCGATGGTGCTGACTCGCCAAGAATTGAATATGAAGGTGACTCAAAAATTCTTTCAGGTTCAAATGTTTGAATTTTAGGCGCCGCATTCAATTTGCATCCCCTCGTTAGAATTTCTGGCTACACTAATGCATGGAGCTTACTAGCGATGAACTGACCGGGGAGGGAGAGGAAGAAGGAGAGGAGACGGATAGAGAACCTATCCGACACACACATATTCAGGAAAATTCCTACAGTTACTCAAGTTTTTCGGGTGGTGTAAGGCAAAAAGCGTATATGTTTGATGGAGAAGGGAATTATTTCGACAAGGAATGCGATTTATCGGAAGGAAGAGGCAAAGAATTCTGCTGGTATCATGTTGAGCTTCCAAAATGGAACCAAAAACTCTCACAATCTGCACAGTATCTTATAGATGTACTTTGTCCACCTTTGAATCTTCAAGACATTCTATCACTAGATAGCAATGGTCCTTTTTGCGCGCATGTAAATGGCGCTCTTATTTTTCGAGTTAATTCACCTGGCCCTGCATCTAGCAACTTTACATTTCGAATCGCTGCAAGAGTTACTGAGAATTTAGTCATCACTGTGTCGTTAGGCCGTGTTCCAAGATTGTGTTTCTCCCCTGGAAATGAGTCTCTTCTATCGGAGATTCCTATAGTCGAAAGTCCAAGTTATGATCCTCTTGAAGAAAAGGAAATGAGTGGGATTATTATCAAGGAACATGTTCTTGATTTTCTGTTGATGATGAATCATTGTGAAGAGGCTGATAATCCAGTGCCTAAATCTGTATCAAATCTTGTTGTTCACATTATAGATACGCATGTGGATCACCTTCAAGATATTGTGACTAAGTTGGAGATTGAGTTGGATTCTGTTGAACTGGAATTGGACAAAGGTACATTTTGATATAGATATTAAAGTAAGCAAAAGAGACTATAGTTCCTAGTGGTATTGCTGAGTTTCTTATTTGTAGTAACAGAAATAGACTGTCAGGGCAGCCCGGTGCATTAAACTTCCGCTATGCGCGGGGTCCGGGAAAAGGCCGGACCACAATGGTCTATTGTACGCAGTCTTACCCTACATTTCTGCAAGAGGCTGTTTCCACGGCTCGAACCTTTGACCTTCTGATCGCATGACAACAATTTTACCAGTTACGCCAAGGTTCCCTTTAGAAATAGACTAGTGTTTCTAAATTTCAATATGACATGGGGATAGGAAAATTTTGCCTTGCTTCCTAATATATGTTTGGTTGCAGGTGGTTTTGCTTTAAAGCAACAAATGTTGGATGATAGAAGATTTCCAAAGGTGCATCTTGACTCGCAACGTCTCCTCCAGGTAGTTTCTTTAGTCCTGACTCTCCAAATTACTGTCCCACCCGTGTCGGAGAATCCGACACACACCCGGCGACATTTTCGGAGAGTCTGAGAACATAGTTACTATTGAAGCAATAATACTACTTTAGTTTATAAAAACCATGAGGATGTGTTTACTCTAGACTCTAGATGTATGTTTTCATTGTATTAGTTAATGTTATTGTAGGTGATTGCATATGGGGAGCAAGTAAGTCCAAGAGTGAAGGAGAAGTGTTCTTCAAAAGATTGGTTTTCCAGTGATGACATTAACATCCTTGAGGAGATAATTGGTCAACTGAGAAGTTTAAAAGAGAATGTTGGGTTTATAGCTAATAGAGTTACAGGAATACAGACTGGTCTTGAAAGTTGGCAAGCTGACCAAATAACTAGAAAACTATACTACCTTTCTTTCCTCTCCATCATGTTTCTCCCCTTGTCAGTAGTAACTGGAGGTAATATTCTTAAGTAACTTTTGTCCTTAATTTCATATTATGTTTCAATTTAAAAGAAACCTTGGCGCAACCAGTAAGAGTTGTCGTTGTAAGACCATAGATCACGAGTTCAAGCTGTGAAAATAGCCTCTTGCAAAATTGCAAGATAAGACTGCATATAGTAGCAACTCAACGCGCTCCGGCCAGTGGCGGAACTAGATAGTGTCAAGGGGGTTCAACCCCTTCGTCAAAAAATTACATTGTGCAAATAGAGTAAAATTTTTATTTTTTATTTTTTTATAAGTGAGTTGTTGAATCTCGTTGATATGAAGAAAAAAAATCAAATATAATAGTAAAGGGGGTTACAAAATTGCTTAAGGTCATAGTTCATATTCCAACTGTGACATCCTAGAATTTTCGTGAATCTCTTGTATAAATTTCTGGTTCCTTCACTGACTCTGGTCCTTCCCGAACCTCACACGTAGCGGGAACTTAGTGCAAAGTGCTGTCCTTTTTCCATTTGAATCGTTATATTTGCATGCATCTGATGTCACTAACATTATCTGGTGTATGACAGTGTTTGGGATGAATGTGGGAGGTGTTCCTTGGACAAACAAAAATGAACCTGAGCTGAAGGAGGGGTTCCACAATGTAATGTTGCTATGTGTGGCTTTAATACTGTTGGTCCTGTTGTGCTTCCTTTTTCCCAGTTTTTTATGCTTCTTTTGTGACTTGGAAGAGAAGAAGAGACATGAAAAGAAGTTGGTCTCTCAACCACAAATCTTCCCATAGAAGAAATACAGGCAGTAGTAGGGAAAGAAATGATAAGGGAGGGTACCAACAGTTTTATTGAATTGAAAATGGGTAGGAAACAAATTGCAGTTACTCTCCCTGCTCCTTTCTCCAAAAGATAACCTCAGCAGGATCGGGCAAGGACGAAAGTCGACTTTAGTACTCCCACCAGTGGAACGCTCGTCTCTCAACTTATAAAAGTTACTTTGAAGTAGAATTTGGTTGCTAATTGTCTTTTACCGTTAACATAGATTCCAACATATGTTTTCATCTTCTTGAGCCGAGGCCTCTTCCGGAATAGGGGTAAATATACACTACCCTCCCCAGACTCTACTTGGAATTCCACTGGGTTGTTGTTGTATAGATTCCGACATAATTGTTACTTAGAGTAGTGATCAATGTATTAGTGAGTTGAATGTAAATCAATGTTCTATTAATTTCTTTTATTTTAGTTTTAGATATTAGATTGACGAATTGGTCCAATAGAACACTTAAAGGTATGCTTGTTTCAGTATATAATTTCGAAATTGTAAAACTTTTATTAGCAAAGTTTCTGCCAATCAAGTTAGTTAATTAGTTAGAGATTGATGCTGGACCATTATAATTAGTGGATTATAATAACTCGATCATTTGATTACACTTAATTGATCTTTCTTTATCCTTTTTCTTGTTAACTTTTTAAAGCCTATTAGAATAAGACAAGTTCAAATATAATTGAATAAAATATGTATACTAGAGATTTATGTACTCCTTAACCGAGAGAATAAATTAACATTGGAGTACAACTATCACAGCTAATTTTTTTTTAATAAGCGCCCAGTATTTACATTAAATCGCATTACTCTAATTATAATTAACTATTAAATTGAAGTAAAACGATACATTAATTGATCATATTTAAGTGACAGAACAATGCATAAAAAAAAAAGGAAAAAGAAAAGGAAAGGAGGCGAGATCACATACGTCTAGAACTTTATGACCCAGTAGTTTAATTTAATGGTACACCGCCACGTCACCTTACATTTCCCCTTCTCCAAGCCACTACTAGAATAGAATAATCCCTTTTTCTTTATCTAAAACCCTAAACCCTAGCAACAAACAGCCTCCATATAAAGAAGTTGCAAGCAAGCGCAATTCGTCCTTTTTACTGTATTCTCCAATGGCGACCGCCGTATTGCTCAGATCTCTTCGTCGCCGTGAGATTGCTACCTCTTCTCGTTCTGCTTATGAAACTGTATGTCAAGTCTCCCTCTTTCTTATCCTTGGATTATTTTCACAAATGTTGTCTGTTTCATCTTTATGTTCTCAATATTTTGTGATTTTAGGTCAGATCGTGTTGTTTGTATAAAAATAAAACGGGCTCTGGATTATGATGTTAGATTCTGAAATTGAACTTCACTAAGGTGCTAATTTGTGAGTGGAAACCTAGTTTAATATTTCATTTGAAATGCTGACCAACTTAGGAGTTCCATTTGTATAAGGATAGGCGTTGGGCTTAGAAAAAATCTAGTTTTAGAAAAGTCATAATCTACTGTAAAAGAAAAATGATATGACTTATAAAATGAAATGGCCACTGATTGCTGGATTTATATTATTGATATCAACTAGTTTGGAATTGAGGGATAATTAATTGAAGATACTTCTGAGAGGGAGAGAGAGCCTTTACTTTTGTGATGGGTATAGTGTGTTGTGTTAGGACATTGCCCACTCTTAGTGGGATGGTGAAATGTAGGACATGTTGCTATCAGGGGAGGAAGATGTGTTTGTAACTCCTAATGCATTTTCCTTAAGTGGGTAGAAGTCTATCATTTTGTTTGTTAAGATAGATATGGAGTGAAGTTCTTTTTAGTTCATCTTTTATGTTCTTATGTGGAGTTCTGCTATGCCGGCTTCGGTGACTGGTTGACATTCAGAAATATATAGTTTTGGCAGTTAGTGGTTTTCTCGTGTGAGAACTTTGCTGTTTTTTTGTCCCTGTCCTAAAATCAAGATGAGAACATTTTTGTTGAAAAAAATAACTTTTGCTTATGTGGGTGCTATGTATGACTTGTGCAGCTTGCTTCAAACATTAAGCCGTCATGGTGTCCAACACTTGGTGGTGCTAAATTGGCTGGTCTAGCCAGACCGTTTTGGTAACTGCCTTAAGTCTCATATCTTTCAGCTTTATTTTAAGACGAATGATATTTACTTTTCTACTGGAACTCATCTTTCATATGGTACAGCTCTAGACCTGCTGGAAACGAGATTATTGGGATTGACTTGGGTACCACAAACTCCTGTGTTGCAGTGATGGAGGGCAAGGTAAGAGTTTTGTTAGTTGGCCTAGGGTAAAAGTGTTCTTTTAAGAGACTAAGCTAGTATGGTGGATTTGGAACATCTTTTGATGCTTTTATTCATGCAGAACCCAAAAGTGATTGAAAATGCTGAAGGATCTAGGACCACTCCGTCAGTGGTTGCCTTTAACCAAAAGGGGGAATTGCTTGTTGGTACTCCAGCCAAACGTCAGGCAGTCACCAATCCTACAAATACCGTATTTGGGACCAAGCGTCTAATTGGTAGGCGGTTTGATGATCCCCAGACACAGAAGGAAATGAAGATGGTTCCTTACAAAATAGTGAGGGCTTCCAATGGAGATGCTTGGGTTGAATCCAATGGACAGCAGTATTCCCCAAGTCAGGTTGGAGCATTTGTTTTAACAAAGATGAAGGAAACTGCAGAAGCCTATCTAGGGAAGTCTATAAATAAAGCCGTGATCACTGTTCCAGCTTATTTCAATGATGCTCAAAGGCAGGCAACCAAGGATGCGGGGCGAATTGCAGGCCTTGATGTGCAAAGGATTATTAATGAGCCTACTGCAGCGGCACTATCTTATGGTATGAACAACAAAGAAGGTCTTGTTGCAGTCTTTGATCTTGGTGGTGGCACCTTTGATGTTTCTATTTTGGAAATATCAAATGGCGTTTTCGAGGTAAATGAAGCAGTTTTGTGTTCTCTTATGTTGTTCATCTTGTTGTTTTTAGGACTCCTCTAACTATATACTACTCAGGTCAAAGCAACAAATGGGGACACCTTTTTGGGAGGAGAGGACTTTGACAATACGTTGTTGGAATTTTTGGTGAATGAGTATAAAAGGACAGACGGAATTGACCTGTCAAAAGACAGGCTTGCCCTACAAAGGCTTCGAGAGGCAGCTGAGAAAGCTAAGATAGAGCTATCATCGACCTCACAGACTGAAATTAATTTACCTTTCATCACAGCTGATGCATCAGGAGCTAAACATCTTAATATAACTCTAACTAGATCCAAATTTGAGAATTTGGTGAACAGTTTAATTGAGAGGACAAGGGATCCTTGCAAGAATTGTTTGAAGGATGCTGGAATATCGACAAAAGAGGTGGATGAGGTCCTCCTTGTTGGTGGTATGACTCGTGTCCCTAAAGTGCAGGACATTGTTTCTGAGATTTTTGGCAAGAGCCCGTGCAAAGGAGTAAATCCAGACGAAGCAGTTGCCATGGGAGCTGCAATTCAAGGTGGTATTCTCCGTGGCGATGTGAAAGAGTTGCTGCTTCTGGATGTCACTCCATTGTCTCTAGGTATTGAGACTTTAGGAGGTATCTTTACCAGGCTGATCAACAGGAATACCACCATACCTACAAAGAAAAGCCAGGTAAGTTGTTAGGTTCGAGCATGTCATTTTAATCTTTATAACTGGCTAACTGCCTATATTCTCAAATGTTATATGGGGCAGGATTTGTTTGTCTTTGGTCATGGCTTCTAACATTTTGCTGCCTCTTGTTATTCCAGGTGTTCTCGACTGCTGCTGATAACCAAACCCAGGTTGGCATTAAGGTCTTGCAAGGTGAGCGAGAGATGGCATCTGATAATAAGATGCTGGGAGAATTTGAACTTGTTGGTATTCCTCCTGCACCAAGGGGTCTGCCTCAGATAGAAGTCACATTTGACATTGATGCAAATGGACTTGTCACGGTCTCTG